>NC_034182.2:36203716-36259719 GCF_002021735.2 Oncorhynchus kisutch
GAGGGAGAGAGAGGGGGAGAGGGAGAGAGAGAGAGAGAGGGAGAAGGAGAGGTAGAGAGAGAGAGAGAGAGAGAGAGAGAGAGAGAGAGAGTGAGAGAGAGAGAGAGAGGGAGAGAGAGAGAGGGAGAGGTAGAGAGAGAGAGAGAGGGTACCTATAACTTTATCCTTCTTCCCATTCCTGATAGGCGTACAGAGCAAACTCTTGATCTGGTTACTGGGGTGCTCTGGGTTCTCACTCTGAAAGAAACATAGATTCATAATATTAGCAAAATATATATACCTACTGTATATATATATAAGATTCTAACATAGTATTTTGGAAGAAGAAGAAGATTGCAGAGTAGATCATGTTCAGCACTGACCATCCAGGGAAAGCGCTGGTCTTTGGTGACGTCAGAGATGTTCAGAGGCTCCATGGTGTTCTTTACATACTGGGCGTACATGTAGTTTATCTGACTCACGTCACAGTCCCTGTGGGGAACACAATTGAAATACTCAAATCAAATGAAATGTTATTTGTCACCTGAGCCGAATACAACAGGTACATACTTACGAGCCCTTTCCCAACAATGCAGGGTAGAAATAAAAATAAATACATACCAAAGGAAATATTAACACAATAAAATAACAATAACACAACTATATACAAGGTGTATGGTAAGGGCAAAAGTGAATAAGCAATCAGGATAGATAATAAACAGACTATCAGCAGCGTATGTGAAGACGGTGGAAGTGTGTCTGTGTGAGTGATTGTGTGTAGTCTGTGTGTGTGTGGCATCTAAATGCATGTTTGTGTGTGTTTTGTGTGTGTGAGCGTATGTAGTTGTATGCAGTCATATGTAGTCTATGTGTGTGTATGTGTGTGTTGTTCAGCAGTCATATGGCTTGGGAGTAGAAGCTGTTCAGGAGCCTTTTGGTCCCAGACTTGGCGCTCCGGTACCGCTTGCTGTGTGTTAGCAGAGAAAACAGTCTTGGGAGTCTGACAATTTTTAGGGCCTTCCACTGACACCGCCTGGTATAGAGGTCCTGGCCACAGATAAAATGACATCAAATCATGTTATATCTACCACAGCTTTGATTGGACCGATCATGTCAACGTTATACATTCAAAATCTTAGCTAGCAGTCATCATCATGAATCAAGTCGACAATCTACTGGCAAATCCATTTCAATCCTTGTCATATAGCAAATTATGAAGAGAAATTATAGATAAAGCATATCGGTGCTCATCAGCCATTGGACATAAACATTACACAAGTTGGAAATCGCAAATTCAACAATGAGTGGTTTGGAAGGAATCAGTGTCTAACTGCAAGTGTTGCAAAGCAAGCACTATTCTTCAGTGGAGTGGGTGTGTGGTCCAAGTCTGGGTTTAAGGGTCTCTTTTCCAAGTTGAAAAGGATAAACATTCAACACCACTGGCCATGAAAGGTAGAATACATTGGCCATGCTGTCAATCCAGCATGACTTCTGCCACATTCAAAACAACTGGAAACTCGGAACTGGGAAATCTCAGACTTCAGTGAGTTCAACTGGGAACTTGAAAAAACACGAGCTCCGACTGGGAAAATATGGTCATCCAACTCTGAATTCCAAGTCGGGAACTCGGGCCTCTTTCTACAAAATCGACATGAAGATCACCGACGTCATGATTCAACCTATTTTTTTTACGAGTTCCCAGTTGTCTTGAAAGCACCATAAATCCAGAGAATGCCTGACTTTGATGTCAAACTTTTACTAAATGTTTTGATGACTAACAGTTTGTGGGCGTATAACCATTTGTCACCGTTATAGTGCAATTCATGTATTGTTCAGTGTTGTTTAGTGGCTTTGCTGGCATGCATCAAAAATATTTTCCAGCCTAACACGATGTTGGGCTGGTGTGGGCTAGCCTGCGTTGGCTTGGTGTGGGCTAGCCTGTATTGGGCTTGGTGTGGGCTAACCTGTGTTGGGCTTGATGTGGGCTTACAACAAGCCTACAACAGCCCAACATGGGCTGGCCTACAACAGCCCAACACAGGCCAGCCCACATCAAGCCCAACACAGGTTAGCCCACACCAAGCCCAATACAGGCTAGCCCACACCAAGCCAACGCAGGCTAGCCCACACCAAGCCCAACACAGGCTAGCCCACACCAGCCCAACATGGTCAGCCTACAACAGCCCAACACGGGCCAGCCTACAACAGGCCAGCCCACACCAAGCCCAGCACAAGTTAACACACACCAAGCCCAGCACAGGCCAGCCCACACCAAGCCCAGCACTGGCTAGCCCACACCAAGCCCAGCCCTGGCTAGCCCACACCAAGCCCAGCCCTGGCTAGCCCACACCAAGCCCAGCCCTGGCTAGCCCACACCAAGCCCAGCCCTGGCTAGCCCACACCAAGCCCAGCCCTGGCTAGCCCACACCAAGCCCAGCCCTGGCTAGCCCAGACCAAGCCCAGCCCTGGCTAGCCCACACCAAGCCCAGCCCTGGCTAGCCCACACCAAGCCCAGCCCTGGCTAGCCCACACCAAGCCCAGCCCTGGCTAGCCCACACCAAGCCAACATGCAACAATTTCAAAGATTTTACTGAGTTACAGTTCATACAAGGAAATTGAAATGAATTCATTAGGCCCTAATCTATGGATTTCACATGACTGGGAATACAGATATGCATCTGTTTGTCACAGATACCTTAACAAAAAGCAGGGGCGTGGATTAGAAAACCAGTCAGTATCTGGTGTGACCACCATTTGTCTCATTCAGTGTGAAACTTCTCCTTCATATAGAGTTGATCAGGCTGTTGATTGTGGCCTGTGGAATGTTTTATTTATTTATTTATTTTATTTCACCTTTATTTAACCAGGTAGGCTAGTTGAGAACACCTTTATTTAACCAGGTAGGCTAGTTGAGAACACCTTTATTTAACCAGGTAGGCTAGTTGAGAACACCTTTATTTAACCAGGTGGGCTAGTTGAGAACACCTTTATTTAACCAGGTAGGCTAGTTGAGAACACCTTTATTTAACCAGGTAGGCTAGTTGAGAACACCTTTATTTAACCAGGTAGGCTAGTTGAGAACACCTTTATTTAACCAGGTAGGCTAGTTGAGAACACCTTTATTTAACCAGGTAGGCTAGTTGAGAACACCTTTATTTAACCAGGTAGGCCAGTTGAGAACACCTTTATTTAACCAGGTAGGCTAGTTGAGAACACCTTTATTTAACCAGGTAGGCTAGTTGAGAACACCTTTATTTAACCAGGTAGGCTAGTTGAGAACACCTTTATTTAACCAGGTAGGCTAGTTGAGAACACCTTTATTTAACCAGGTAGGCTAGTTGAGAACACCTTTATTTAACCAGGTAGGCTAGTTGAGAACACCTTTATTTAACCAGGTAGGCTAGTTGAGAACACCTTTATTTAACCAGGTAGGCTAGTTGAGAACACCTTTATTTAACCAGGTAGGCTAGTTGAGAAGACCTTTATTTAACCAGGTAGGCTAGTTGAGAACACCTTTATTTAACCAGGTAGGCTAGTTGAGAACACCTTTATTTAACCAGGTAGGCTAGTTGAGAACAAGTTCTCATTTGCAACTGCGACCTGGCCAAGATAAAGCATAGCAGTGTGAGCATACAACACAGAGTTACACATGGAGTAAACAATTAACAAGTCAATAACACAGTAGAAAACGAAGGGGGGGTCTATATACAATGTGTGCAAAAGGCATGAGGAGGTAGGCAAATAATTACAATTTTGCAGATTAACACTGGAGTGATAAAAGATCAGATGGTCATGTACAGGTAGAGATATTGGTGTGCAGAAGAGCAGAAAAGTAAATAAATAGAAACAGTACGGGGATGAGGTAGGTGAAAAGGGTGGGCTATTTACCAATAGACTATGTACAGCTGCAGCGATCGGTTAGCTGCTCAGATAGCTGATGTTTGAAGTTGGTGAGGGAGATAAAAGTCTCCAACTTCAGCGATTTTTGCAATTCGTTCCAGTCACAGGCAGCAGAGTACTGGAACGAAAGGCGGCCAAATGAGGTGTTGGCTTTAGGGATGATCAGTGAGATACACCTGCTGGAGCGCGTGCTACGGATGGGTGTTGCCATCGTGACCAGTGAGCTGAGATAAGGCGGAGCTTTACCTAGCATAGACTTGTAGATGACCTGGAGCCAGTGGGTCTGGCGACGAATATGTAGCGAGGGCCAGCCGACTAGAGCATACAAGTCGCAGTGGTGGGTAGTATAAGGTGCTTTAGTGACAAAACGGATGGCACTGTGATAGACTGCATCCAGTTTGCTGAGTAGAGTGTTGGAAGCCATTTTGTAGATGACATCGCCGAAGTCGAGGATCGGTAGGATAGTCAGTTTTACTAGGGTAAGCTTGGCGGCTTGAGTGAAGGAGGCTTTGTTGCGGAATAGAAAGCCGACTCTTGATTTGATTTTCGATTGGAGATGTTTGATATGAGTCTGGAAGGAGAGTTTGCAGTCTAGCCAGACACCTAGGTACTTATAGACGTCCACATATTCTAGGTCGGAACCATCCAGGGTGGTGATGCTAGTCGGGCATGCAGGTGCAGGCAGCGACCGGTTGAAAAGCATGCATTTGGTTTTACTAGCGTTTAAGAGCAGTTGGAGGCCACGGAAGGAGTGTTGTATGGCATTGAAGCTTGTTTGGAGGTTAGATAGCACAGTGTCCAAAGACGGGCCGAAAGTATATAGAATGGTGTCGTCTGCGTAGAGGTGGATCAGGGAATCGCCCGCAGCAAGAGCAACATCATTGATATACACAGAGAAAAGAGTCGGCCCGAGAATTGAACCCTGTGGCACCCCCATAGAGACTGCCAGAGGACCGGACAGCATGGCCTCCGATTTGACACACTGAACTCTGTCTGCAAAGTAATTGGTGAACCAGGCAAGGCAGTCATCCGAAAAACCGAGGCTACTGAGTCTGCCGATAAGAATATGTTGATTGACAGAGTCGAAAGCCTTGGCGAGGTCGATGAAGACGGCTGCACAGTACTGTCTTTTATCGATGGCGGTTATGATGTCGTTTAGTACCTTGAGTGTGGCTGAGGTGCACCCATGACCGGCTCGGAAACCAGATTGCACAGCGGAGAAGGTACGGTGGGATTCGAGATGGTCAGTGACCTGTTTGTTGACTTGGCTTTCGAAGACCTTAGATAGGCAGGGCAGGATGGATATAGGTCTGTAACAGTTTGGGTCCAGGGTGTCTCCCCCTTTGAAGAGGGGGATGACTGCGGCAGCTTTCCAATCCTTGGGGATCTCAGACGAGATGAAAGAGAGGTTGAACAGGCTGGTAATAGGGGTTGCGACAATGGTGGCAGATAGTTTCAGAAATAGAGGGTCCAGATTGTCAAGCCCAGCTGATTTGTACGGGTCCAGGTTTTGCAGCTCTTTCAGAACATCTGCTATCTGGATTTGGGTAAAGGAGAACCTGGAGAGGCTTGGGCGAGGAGCTGCGGGGGGGGCGGAGCTGTTGGCCGAGGTTGAAGTAGCCAGGCGGAAGGCATGGCCAGCCGTTGAGAAATGCTTATTGAAGTTTTCGATAATCATGGATTTATCAGTGGTGACCGTGTTACCTAGCCTCAGTGCAGTGGGCAGCTGGGAGGAGGTGCTCTTGTTCTCCATGGACTTCACAGTGTCCCAGAACTTTTTGGAGTTGGAGCTACAGGATGCAAACTTCTGCCTGAAGAAGCTGGCCTTAGCTTTCCTGACTGACTGCGTGTATTGGTTCCGGACTTCCCTGAACAGTTGCATATCACGGGGACTATTCGATGCTATTGCAGTCCGCCACAGGATGTTTTTGTGCTGGTCGAGGGCAGTCAGGTCTGGGGTGAACCAAGGGCTGTATCTGTTCTTAGTTCTGCATTTTTTGAACGGAGCATGCTTATCTAAAATGGTGAGGAAGTTACTTTTAAAGAATGACCAGGCATCCTCAACTGACGGGATGAGGTCAATGTCCTTCCAGGATACCCGGGCCAGGTCGATTAGAAAGGCCTGCTCACAGAAGTGTTTTAGGGAGCGTTTGACAGTGATGAGGGGTGGTCGTTTGACTGCGGCTCCGTAGCGGATACAGGCAATGAGGCAGTGATCGCTGAGATCCTGGTTGAAGACAGCGGAGGTGTATTTGGAGGGCCAGTTGGTCAGGATGACGTCTATGAGGGTGCCCTTGTTTACAGAGTTAGGGTTGTACCTGGTGGGTTCCTTGATGATTTGTGTGAGATTGAGGGCATCTAGCTTAGATTGTAGGACTGGCGGGGTGTTAAGCATATCCCAGTTTAGGTCACCTAACAGAACAAACTCTGAAGCTAGATGGGGGGCGATCAATTCACAAATGGTGTCCAGGGCACAGCTGGGAGCTGAGGGGGGTCGGTAGCAGGCGGCAACCGTGAGAGACTTATTTCTGGAGAGAGTAATTTTCAAAATTAGTAGTTCGAACTGTTTGGGTATGGACCTGGAAAGTATGACATTACTTTGCAGGCCATCTCTGCAGTAAACTGCAACTCCTCCCCCTTTGGCAGTTCTATCTTGACGGAAGATGTTATAGTTGGGTATGGAAATCTCTGAATTTTTGGTGGCCTTCCTGAGCCAGGATTCAGACACAGCAAGGACATCAGGGTTAGCAGAGTGTGCTAAAGCAGTGAGTAAGACAAACTTAGGGAGGAGGCTTCTGATGTTGACATGCATGAAACCAAGGCTTTTTCGAACACAGAAGTCAACAAATGAGGGTGCCTGGGGACATGCAGGGCCTGGGTTTACCTCCACATCACCCGCGGAACAGAGAAGGAGTAGTATGAGGGTGCGGCTAAAGGCTATCAAAACTGGTCGCCTAGAGCGTTGGGGACAGAGAATAAGAGGAGCAGGTTTCTGGGCATGGTAGAATATATTCAGGGCATAATGCGCAGACAGGGGTATGGTGGGGTGCGGGTACAGCGGAGGTAAGCCCAGGCACTGGGTGATGATGAGAGAGGTTGTATCTCTGGACATGCTGGTAGTAATGGGTGAGGTCACCGCATGTGTGGGAGGTGGGACAAAGGAGTTATCAGGGGTATGAAGAGTGGAACTAGGGGCTCCATTGTGAACTAAAACAATGATAACTAACCTGAACAACAGTATACAAGGCATATTGACATTTGAGAGAGACATACAGCGAGGCATACAGTAATCACAGGTGTTGAATTGGGAAAGCTAGCTAAAACAGTAGGTGAGACAACAGCTAATCAGCTAGCACAACAACAGCAGGTAAAATGGCGTAGACTAGGCAACGGGGCCAACAGATAAAACAAACAAGCAGAATGGAGTACCGTGATTTATGGACAGTCCAGCGTGCATCAGCTATGTAGCCAAGAGATCAGTGTCCAGGGGGCAGCGGTGGATGGGGAAGGGAAGCTGGACTGGCGAGTGTTATCCAGGTTAAAAAAAAATGAACAATGACTAAATAGCTTGTAGCTAGTTAGCTGGTTAGCTTCTGGAGGTTCTTGAGTGTGTTCTAAAAATAAATAAAAAATAATAGCGATTCCGTATCACATTGGGTGAGGCAGGTTTCCGGAAGGTATAAACAAATTAAAAGTCAAAAGAGATAGAAAGTAAATATGGGTCCGGTGGGCGTTTGGGACGCGGCGATTCAGGCGGTTAGCAGGCCTGTGCTAACAAGCTAACAGTTTGTAGGCCCGGGCTAGACAAGGTAGCAGTTAGCGGACCGGAGCTGGACAAGCTAGCAGTTAGCAGGCCGAATTAGCAAGCAGGGAGATAGCGAGGGCTAGAGAGTTAGCCTTTGGGGGACGTCGCGATGGGGTGAGTCTGTTTATTCCTCTTCATGCGGTGACATCGATAGACCGGTCGTGGGCCCGGGTATTGTAGCTCAGGAGTATGCTACGGTGGTAGCGCAGGCCGGGCTAGCTTCAAGCTAAGTGGGTGGAAACGCTAGCCAGGGGTAATCGTCCAGGGTTGCGGTTTAGCTAGATAGCTAGTTGTGAAGATCCAGCGTATTTGGAAGCTTAGGTTTAGCAAAATGTTTTTAAAGGGATAGCTATGTAAAAAACGAAAAATATGTTAAAAAAAAAACGAAAAATAAACAAAATATAAACAAAATATACAGGGACACGACACGACAGGACGACTTACTGCTACGCCATCTTGGAACAAACAAATAAACACTCCTCTTCAATGGCTGTGTGAAGTTGCTGGATATTGGCGGGAACTGGAACACGCTGTCGTACACGTTGTTCCAGAGCATCCCAAACATGCTCAATGGGTGACGTCTGGTGTGTATGCAGGCCATGGAAGAACTGGGACATGTTCAGCTTCCAGGAATTGTCTACAGATCCTTGCGACATGGGGCCGTGCATTATAATGCTGAAACATAAAGTGATGGAGGCTGATGAATAGCAGGACAATGGGCCTCAGGATCTCATCACAGTATCTCTGTGTGTTCAAATTGCCATCAATAAAATACAATTGTGTTCGTCGTCCGTAGCCTGTGCCTGTCCACACCATAACTCCACTGCCACCGTGGTGCACTCAGGAAACGTTGACGTCGGCAAACCACTCGCCCACACGACACCATACTCGTTGTCTGCCATCTGCCAGGTACAGTTAAAACCGGGATTCATCTGTGAAGAGCTTCTCCAGTTTTCCAGTGGCCATCGAAGGTGAGCATTTGCCCACTGAAGTGAGTCACGACGCCGAACTGCAGTGAGGATGACGAGTAAGCAGATGAGCTTCTCTGAGACGGATTCTGACAGTTTGTGCAGATATTCTGTTCTGCGGTTGTGAGTCCGGATGGACATACTGACAAATTCTCTAAAACGAATTACGGTAGATAAATGAACATTCCTTTCTCTGGCAACAGCTTTGGTGGAAATTCTGCCAATTGCACACTCCCTCAAACCTTGAGACATCTGTGGTATTGTGTTGTGTGACAAAGCTGCACATTTTAGAGTGGCCTTTTATTGTCCTTATCTTGGCAAAGGAGAAATGCTTACTACAACAGGGATGTAAACACACGTGTGCACAACATTTGAGAGAAATAAGCTTTTTGTGTGTATGGAACATTTCTAGGATCTTTTATTTCAGCTCATGAAACCAACACTTTACATGTTGCGTTTATATTTTGTTCAGTATAGTTATATAAACTTAACAGTTTCTCTTGTAAAAATATATGTATGATAGTAACAACTCGGTTGTCTATCTGATACAATGTGTCAGATACCTTTAACACTTGAAAATCAGGCAATTATGCATTGAATTAAATTGTAAGAATGATTAATTATTTATAAAATGTATTATTATTAAATAGCAAAGGTGCATTGGCCCATCGTGCCAATGTGGTCATGTTTGTTGGGTTGTTGCCCTATGAGTGAGTGAGTGAGTGAGTGAGTGAGTGAGTGAGTGAGTGAGTGAGTGAGTGAGTGAGTGAGTGAGTGAGTAAGTGAGTGAGTGAGTGAGTAAGTGAGTGAGTGAGTGAGTGAGTGAGTGAGTGAGATAGTGAGTGAGTGAGTGAGTGAGTGAGTGAGTGAGTGAGTGAGTGAGTGAGTAAGTGAGTGAGTGAGTGAGTGAGTGAGTGAGTGAGTGAGTGAGTGAGTGAGATAGTGAGTGAGTAAGTGAGTGAGTGAGTGAGTGAGTGAGTGAGTAAGTGAGTGAGTGAGTGAGTGAGTGAGTGAGTGAGTGAGTGAGTGTAGAGGTATAAGAATAAGTCTCCAGTGGATTTGAGTCAAAAACAGTCCGCTCCAATATGGTTGGCACACTGTTTTCTTTGACGTGTGTGTGAGAGTGAGTGTGACAGTGAGAGTGAGTGTGTGTGTTGGTCATCATTAAAACTCTCACATCAGAGCTCTCCTTTATCTAGACTAGATATGATTAGATGGTAATAGAAACTGATGAGAGAGACTGAGCAGCTGGAGAATGTGATGGAATTGGCTTGAATGGTACTGGAGAGGATAGTGTGTGTGTGCCTGTTTGCGTGTGTGTGTGACGAGAGAACAGGATCACAGGTTAACACCAGGGGCTGGATTCCTACTCCACGAGAACATTCCGGAACAGAACAAAGAGTAAAGCAGAGAAGTTGTTCTGTTCTGGCTTCATCTAAAAAAGACTCCTTGGACATTCAGTATTTGGGCTAACTATCACAGTGTGTTCTCATCAACACTGAGCCTGGCAAGTTAACTATGTGTGTGTGTATGTGTGTATGTGTGTGTGTGTGTGTATGTATGTGTGTGTGGGTGGGTGGGGGGGGGGGGGGGTGTACGTGCGCCTGCTCCTAAAACACCTCCCACCACTGAGTCAAAGCTAACATCCTGCTATTAGCTGTATCCCCTAGGCCCCCGCAGAAGGCTACAAATGAGGAGTAGTCCTACAGTATACACAGAACAACCTATTTGGCCCATTAGAAGATGGAAACAGAGTAGAACGTGTTTGGGTCTGCCAAGCCAGAATGTAAAAGAACGAGACACAATGGGCTGGAGGGGGGGGGGGGGGGGGGACGACAACCGCGTCTGTTTCATTTCACTTCTGTCCTCCTGGATGTCTCAGTTTCTTTGTCTCTAACTCTTGCCTGGGAGCAAGCTCTCTCCTTCTGTCTCTCCCCATTTCTCTACTGTCAGTAGAGAAGAACACACTCTCTCAGACAAGTAGACAGACTGACACACACACACACACACCCATCCCACTACCCACGCTCCCGCCCACATTCAATCCTAATGGCTGTGAGATGAGAGTGGGTTTGAGTTTGAGTTTGAGTTTGAGTTTATTTTTATTTTTACAGGGACAGTGCACATTAATCAACATTGTAGTAAAAGTGCCGGTTTTAGCCAGCCGGCTAATTTTCAACCGCAGTCCCTGGGCAGGTTATTAAAAAAAATTACAATATAGACAATAGCAACATAGAACAAGCAAGACATAGCATACAGACAGAGCAACATAGGACAAGCAAGACGTAGCATACAGACAGAGCAGCATTAAACAAAAAGCAGCAAGACAAAATTCATAAAAGCAACAAAGTGTTTCCACACCTCACAAGCTACAGACAACAGACAACATGGAGAGCGGCAACACACAGCTAGGGACCATGTTCACAAATCTGATTGACCTTTAGCCATGTCTTCAAGCATTTTGTGAAAGTGTGATATGTGGTGCAGTTATGTGTGTCTGATGGCAGTGTATTCCAGACATGGGAATACAGGTGGTGAGGTGGCGATAGATAAAGGCTGAGGTGGGTGGGGTTATATCCTTCCTGTTTGGCCCTGTCTGGGGGTGTCCTCGGATGGGGCCACAGTGTCTCCTGACCCCTCCTGTCTCAGCCTCCAGTATTTATGCTGCAGTAGTTAATGTGTCGGGGGGCTAGGGTCAGTTTGTTATATCTGGAGTACCTCTCCTGTCCTATTCGGTGTCCTGTGTGAATCTAAGTGTGCGTTCTCTAATTCTCTCTTTCTCTCTCTCTCTCTCTCGGAGGACCTAAGCCCCAGGACCATGCCCCAGGACTACCTGACATGATGACTCCTTGCTGTCCCCAGTCCACCTGGCCGTGCTGCTGCTCCAGTTTCAACTGTTCTGCCTTATTATTATTCGACCATGCTGGTCATCTATGAACATTTGAACATCTTGGCCATGTTCTGTTATAATCTCCACCCGGCACAGCCAGAAGAGGACTGGCCACCCCACATAGCCTGGTTCCTCTCTAGGTTTCTTCCTAGGTTTTGGTCTTTCTAGGGAGTTTTTCCTAGCCACCGTGCTTCTACACCTGCATTGCTTGCTGTTTGGGGTTTTAGGCTGGGTTTCTGTACAGCACTTTGAGATATCAGCTTATGTACGAAGGGCTATATAAATTGATTTGATTTGATTTGATTTGAGGTGAACAGTAGATGCTCCGACGCCTGGCGGGCTCCGAGACGTATGAGAACAAATTCCCCATCTCATCTCCTCCTCCATTTCGTTCCCCGTCTCATTCTCCATCTCATCTCCTCCTCCATTTCGTTCCCCGTCTCATTCTCCATTTCATCTCCTCCTCCATTTCGTTCCCCGTCTCATTCTCCATCTCATCTCCTCCTCCATTTCGTTCCCCGTCTCATTCTCCATCTCATCTCTTCCTCCATTTCGTTCCCCGTCTCATTCTCCATCTCATCTCCTCCTCCATTTCGTTCCCCGTCTCATTCTCCATCTCATCTCCTCCTCCATTTCATTCCCCGTCTCATTCTCCATCTCATCTCCTCCTCCATTTCATTCCCCGTCTCATTCTCCATCTCATCTCCTCCTCCATTTCGTTCCCCGTCTCATTCTCCATCTCATCTCCTCCTCCATTTCGTTCCCCGTCTCATTCTCCCTCTCTGTCTGTCTGTCTTTCCTCCCCAGTTAAATAGATCTGATAAGCTCACACCAGTTTAAGATTTTTGGGATGTTGGTAGTTGGTGATGTACTGTATGAGCAGCAGCTTGTGTGGTTTGAACCCAAATCCGTACGAAACCATAACCTTCAGGTGATCTTTAGTTCAAATGCCACACTGTCCATTAACAGCCTACTACAAGGCAGAAAAGTAGGACCATTTCTGATTCCATCTAGTCAGCAACAATAATTAATTAGTATTTATTTAATATTAATGTATTAGTATTTATTTAGTATGCATTTATAAGTATTGATTTAATAGTAATTTATTGGTATTTATTTAGTATAAATTTATTTGTATTTATTTAGTATGCATTTATAAGTATTGATTTAATAGTAATTTATTAGTATTTATTTAGTATTAATTTAATAGTATTTATTTAGTATGCATTTATAAGTATTGATTTAATAGTAATTTTTTAGTATTTATTTAGTATTAATTTATTAGTATTTATTTAGTATGCATTTATAAGTATTGATTTAATAGTAATTTATTAGTATTTATTTAGTATTAATTTATTTGTATTATTTTAATAGTAATTTATTTGTATTTATTTACTAGTATTTATTTACTATTCATTTATTCGTATTTATTTAGTACTTATTTAGTATTTATTTATTAGTACTTATTACATAGTACAGCCATTTTATTCTTGCTACCAAGAATGGTTTAGATAAATAGAAGACAAATCGTTGTTAACCTAAACTGAGTTCAATTGCGTTGAATTCAGTTGAGTTCCAAGTCATTAGACCCTGATCTTGGACAGCTTGTGAAAAAAAAGGCATGAAGTAGAAGGAAGTCTCACTGATTGTTCTAATAGTCAACACTTGACTTTCCATCTCCTGACAGACCTCCCTATTACTTATTAAGACATGAAGTTTAGCTGCCCACGTGGGCACCCAGCATAGCCAGTCAGGCAGCATAACAAGTCCGTAGCTCTCCACTGGGCCCTTGGCCTGTGCTTGTTAGGCCATCTCTGAAAGCCTTCCAAAAGGGAAAGAAAAATCACTGTCAATGTGATAGAAGCTCCTAAACAGATTGTGATGGAGGAGCTGTCAAATGTGTCTTAAAAGGGGTTCAAATAAGAGTTTTTATATCAGGGTCCTTTAATAGGGACAGGGCCGTAGCTCCGGATCCGATGTTGTGGCTCTCGCCAAGGGGGGGATGATGTAGGACTTTTCTTCAAACTAGAGTCAACTCTGTTAAAGTCAGAGAGGTCTTGACTAAACATCATAGTTGGGGTCAGGAGCTTTTCCTGACCACATTACCTTTCACCTGTAAAAACTCCTGGCCTTACACAAAGATCCTTGCTGGAGGACTCTCTCTTTCACTTCCCCCTCCCCCACCCCATCTTCATAGGCCTACAAACACAATCCCTCAAATTTGACGAATACGCAGTTCATTTATACTACCAAGTTTAAATCATAATCATTGTAAATAATGATTGTCAATTAGTAATTCTCAAATTGAAAGCCCTTCACATTGGATTGGGGTAGTATCTCATCCCATCCACCAACTATGTCTAGATACATAGCAGCCATATTTGTTATATTAGACAACCAGTTTCAAATGATCCATGTTTAATAGTTCGAGGTTATCGCCTTACCTTTTGGGGCTGTCCATGGCCTCTCCCAGGTCCTCATATTCCATGTGAAACACGCTGGAGAAGGAGTTCTGGAACATACAACCACCACAACAGCAGCCATTACTGACTACGAAGGGAGACGAAGGGAGAGACACATGCCAGCCCAGCAAAAATTAGGGAGAGGAGAAAGAGAGAGAGAGTGAGAGAGATAGAGAGAGAGAGAGAGAGAGAGAGAGAGAGAGAGGGGTGTTGTGTGTTTGTGCAAGCCGCGAGAATACTAAGCATAATGATGATACCCGATGGTATCAGTGTGTCGTTTTTAATTATTAAACCCAAACCATAGCCCTAACTTTAACCACTCGGGATGAATGACTAAACGGTTAACCTCTGCATTGTTCCTGTTTTGCCCATGCAACCATGCTGAATTAATGCGCCAAAAATAGACATTTGTTTATAATACGTTGAAATTTGACAGGGAAACTATGAGATCTTGTTGGTCTGTGTGTGTGTCTGCGCTCGTCAGGTTTGCATGGGCCCTCATGTAAGTTAAAAATACCTGAATGCTGATTGGTTAAAACAGCATTCCAGCCAGTGTCTATTCCACAAGTTATTAACACCGGCTAAATCTATGATGTTAAGATTCCTATTTACTCTGTCTCATCAGCCCAGCCAGGCAATTTATAAACTTGATCTTCACTATAAAAAACATCTAGACATTATCTCACATTTCTTTTAGACTAACATTTAGTTTTCAACAGTGGAGATTTGTATAAACCATGCTGTCTGTCTCTCCGACATTTGCAACATTGTTTCAATATTCTAATTTGATCTCCAGCTGTCCCATAGTAATGAGCGTGTTGGGAGTCAGGACGAGACAGACAGTCAGGCAGCGTTTCTCAGCCAGTCGAAATCATGAATCAGCTGGCATAATTTGTATGGATATATACATAGACATGTCAATTGAAAAAAGTGCAGCTAGTTTAGTTTGCAGTCTTTCCAGCTTCAGATTGAAGTGATTGTGTTAGCTGTGTTGCTGGCTAGCTCCTCTGAACAACAATATCCTGATGAGTGAGCACATTATCTATGCCAAGCGAAATCGCGCCACATTACCTCATTGTTATTGATGTATCCAAATAGTCACTAGAAAACAGCTTAAACAAATGCAAATGCAGCTACTTTGCTGTTATTCTGGCTGCCCTGTTTGACGTAACTGTAAATTAGCCATAATTGGCCAGCCAGTTTGGCAATGGAACATTTAGAACGAACGACTGGGTTTCGTCCATAGATACAGAACAAAAAGACTGAATGACTGGGTTGCGTTTCTGGCAACCAAAACAATAGAACGAACGACCAGGCGGCTTGGGTAGCAACCCTAGATTTGTGTCGGGATTATATCTTGCGGCAGGCTGAAATAGTATAAATAAATTCATCAAAATCAAGTTTTTAATGAAAATATGTCAATCATTATTTGAATATGTTGGTAACCCATTACATAAAAGTGATAATGCCCTCGAAGCCGGTGTATGGAAGATGTATTTGCATGGTTTGTCGGCAAATACCATTTAAATGTAGATGTTTTTTGTATTGTATATATTTACCATATCATATGGAGACAGAAACATAAACCTTTTATCTTATCATAAGTAGACATAATTGCAAATGATTAAATCCTTCCAATAGAAATTTAAAAAATGATTTAGTTATGAATTAAACTTTAAGTAAATGAGTTGACTCTTCACATGGGATGATTTCACTGAACAACAAAAGAAAGGGAATATTGAATGATCCTCAATGATCCATCGCATCTCCCAAAAACGTTTTCAACATCTGTAAAATGATAGTCTAGAAACTAAAGCTTTGGTTGTCTTCCTCTCAGGCTTCCATGTCTTCTCCCTGGACCTCATCAATGTACACCTCTTGAACATCAGACTCTGAGGCCTCATTTTCACTGTCACTTTCCAACCTTGTTGAGGATGGCTCGTTGTCAGGTTACCACTCTCTCCCGAAATAAATCATCCAGGAGGAACCTCTTGATGGGGCTGTCCACATCGGCAGACTGTGATATGGCCATTTCTTGGAGAAACTCCTTCCCCTCCAGGAGGCTGTCAAACATGATGACAACACCACCCCAACGGGTGTTGCTGGGCAGCTTCCATGCGGTGCTCTTTATTCTTCTCACTTTGCTTGGTGCGGTAGATTACTACTATAACTTGATGGCCCTTCACATGCGCCTTAACCATTTCCTTGGCTCTCTTGTAGAGTGTATCCATTGTTTTCAGTGACATGAGGTTCTCGAGGAGCAGATTCAATGCATGAGCAGCACAGCCAATTGGTGTGATGTGGGGGTAGGACTACTCCACTTTAGACCAAGCAGCCTTCATTTTCGCAGCATTGTCTGTCACCAGTGCAAATACCTTCTGTGGTCCAAGGTCATTGATGACTGCCTTCAGCTCATCTGCAATGTAGAGACCAGTGTGTCTGTTGTCCCTTGTGTCTGTGCTCTTGTAGAATACTGGTTGAGGGGTAGAGATGATGTAGTTAATAATTCCATGGCCACGAACATTTAACCACCCATCAGAGATGATTGCAATACAGTTTGCTTTCTCTATGATTTGCTTGACCTTCACTTGAACTCTGTTAAACTCTGCATCCAGAAAATGTGTAGATAAAGCATGTCTGGTTGGAGGGGTGTATGCTGGGCAAAGAACATTCAGAAATCTCTTTCAATACACATTGCCTGGGAGCATCGGAGGTGAACTAGTTGCATACACAGCTCGAGCAAGACATTCATCAGCCTTTCTCAGACTACGTTCCTCCATTGAGTCAAAAAAACATCTGATTCCAGGAGGATCATGAGCTGTTGCTATCGATAAGGTGTCTGATTCATCATTTCCACCTAGAATAGAAGCAGAGTGACTTTTGTCCGAGGTTGCTTGTTGTGAGCACTGAGGGAACTTTATGCACTTGGCCAGATGATTCTGTATCTTTGTTGCATTCTTCACATATGATTTGGCATAGTATTTGCACATATACACAGCTTTTCCTTCTACATTAGCTGCAGTGAAATGTCTCCACACATCAGATAATGCCTGTGGCATTTTCCTGTAAAAATTTGAAAAAAATGAGTAAAAAAATAACAAACACAATTCCATGTACATATAAATAGTTAAGCAGATAGATTAAACAACCCCTTTGTAAGATACATGTTTCATGTGCACTAGCTTGAGAATCAGCTGTACATGTGATGGAAGAATGGACTGTGCATGCAGAGGGTTGCAATTCCATTGAATTGGGGATAGTTTAACCAAAACATGCCACAAGACCTAGAATTGCCTTATGTGTATCCCACAAAAAAAGGTTCACTGTTATAATCAAACTTTTTTGCTGAATTTAAGCAAAATTCCCCACATTCCCGGGCTTCCCATGGAACATTTCCGAAAGAATTCTGTAAATTTACTGAAAAGTTTTCCAGCCCTTTGCCACCCTATGAACCACCGAGACCAACCGGTAATTACTGAGGCACCACCATCTGTACAACCCTCTCTCTCCCCACTCCCAACGGAGAGAGGGAAGTTTATATATTTCAGGCCTGGCCAGAAGCTGAGTTTATTTCAGCATTCCCTGACTCACGGTTACCCCCTTATAGGGACTTGTTTTCAACCTGCGCTCTCCCTCTCGCAAAGTATCCTTTTTCCACTTTTAAGAGCCGAGAGGGTGAGGCGGGATGTTCTGATCCTGAGTAAGTCAACTACATGAGAGTGGGGGAAGTTGTGTTCAAAAATGTCAACAAATAAATAATCTACCTCACTTTCTATCACGGGGTGTCATACAACTCAATCTGAGTTAAGTCTGAATGGGTCTCGTGTTAAACATACAGAATATCGCTGTCAAGCTTTAGCCTGTCAGGGAAAGTTTACATTAAGTCCCTAAGGGTTTAATTAAAAAAAACGTTTGTTTGGGTTTATACATCCACCTATGTCAGTGGTGTTTGGCTGGATTTTATAGCAGCAACACAAGGGACTTTTAACTAGACATGCCTGTAATTGTTTAGTGTAATAACTAATCCAGGTTGTTTAAAAAGGTCCATGTTGGCTAAACGAATCCCAGTCGCCTTGTCTGGCCTGGTTGGTTATATCACATCTGATACACCTCTCTGTTGGATTCAAGTCAGTGTCTGACCCAAAACAACAATGTGATGAGAGTTTTAACGGCAGGAGAGCATGCTGACTTCCCGTCGGTGAACCAAATGTCAGAGTCTATCAGATATCCCGTCGCCACTTTTACGGCTCAGTGGATAATGTGTACAACGTCCCATAAAGGAACAGAAGCATCCCTGTTAATTCAGTTAACAAGATTTCATAGCTCTAACTTGACAAATGATCCGGAGGCTTGTTAAACGCTAGCTTTGTCATTTACTGGACTTAGCTTGTAGAGGGAGTTTACAAACAGAGGAACATCAAATCAAATTGTATTTGTCACATGCGCCGAATACAACAGGTAGGGCCTGTTACAGTGAAATGCTTACTTACAAGCCCTTAACCAACAATGCAGTTAAGAAAATACCTAAAAAGAAAAGTAAGAGATAAAAATAACAAATAATTAAAGAGCAGCAGTAAATAACAATAGTGGGCTGTATACAGGGGTACCGGTACAGAGCCAATGTGCGGGGGCACCGGTGTCGAGGTAATATGTACATGAAGGTAGAGTTATATGGCTTAGTTGAGTTAGTACAGACGTTTACATTGAGAGAAGCATATGGGCTTGTCATACAGATAGAGACAATGTATGGCCTCTCTCTCTCTCTCTCTCTCTCTCTTGAGGACTTGTGAGGCATCTGTTTCTCAAACTAGACACTCCAATGTACTTGTCCTCTTGTTCAGCTGTGCACCGGGGCCTCCCACTCCTCTTTCTACTCTGGTTAGGGCCAGTTTGTGCTGTTCTGTGAAGGGAGTAGTACACAGTATTGTACGAGAATAGACTGACGAGTTGTTGGACATCAGCATATATATATATAGAGAGAGAGAGAGAGAGAAAGCGAGAGAAAGACAGCGAGAGAGAAAGAGAGAGAAGAACCAGCTGGCCTGGCAACGAGAAACACACACACACACAGTCACCTGGATGGCTCCCAGAGACAGAGACAGAGACAGAGAGACAGACAGGACAGGACAGACAGACACACAGCAGGGGGCGGATCGTGATTGATTCCCTTTGACCAGAGTGCCACTCTTACTTCAGTGGCATTAGAAGAGGCCCTTTCTCCTCTCCTGATTGTGAAGGTGACTCATTTCGGGCAAAACAACTTTCAATCCAAATTGCAGCCTTGTACAGAAAAGCTTTCAGCTCTCTCTAGTCAACTCCATCCTTGAAATTAGATTGATGGACCAACCTGTTAGTCAGGTTGAGTCAATGTATTTCAGATCAAGTTTTTATTTAACCCTTATTTAACCAGGTAAGTTGACTGAGAACACATTCTCATTAACAGCAACAACCTGGGGACTAGTTACAGGGGAGAAGAATGAGCCAATTGTAAGCTGGGGATGATTAGGTGACCATGATGGTATGAGGGCCAGATTGGAAATTTAGCCAGGACACCAGGGTTAACACCCCTACTCTTACAATGTGCCATGGGATCTTTAGTGACCACAGAGAGTCAGGACACCCGTTTAACGTCCCATCCAAAAGTTGAAACCCTACACAGGGCAATGTCAATCACTGCCCTGGGGCATTGGGATATTTTTTTTAGACCAGAGGAAAGTGTGCCTCCTACTGGACCTCTAACACCACTTCCAGCAGCATCTAGTCTCCCATCCAGGCACTGACCAGGACCAACCCTGCTTAGCTTCAGATAACATCCTTTTCTCCCTCTTAAAGTCTTAAACACAACACAAGATAACAAAATGGAGACGTCTGGTCTTAGTGTCTAGTGTTCTCCTCTTCTTACTCACTGCAATACATCACACTCCTCGCCGTAGATAAAAGTAGCATTTTTTTCTGGAGGCTGTGGGGGGACTGTGTGTGTGAAAGGGGAGTGGGAGTGTGTGTGTGTGTGTGTGTGTGAAAGGGGAGTGGGAGAGTGTGTGTGTGTGTGTGAAAGGGGAGTGGGGGGACTGTGTGTGTGAAAGGGGAGTGGGAGAGTGTGTGTGTGTGTGTGTGTGAGCAAACGTGCGTTCATGTTTATAATATATAATATTCCAAAGGTAAAAGTCCATTATTAATATCAAACCGTTTGACATCCTATTTATAGGACTATTGAGAACTACATCGAAACTTCCATCTAAACTTCCACATCTAAAATCTGAGGCTTGTGTGCGGCTGCTCGGCCATTGAAACCCATTTCATGAAGCTCCCGACAAGCAGTTCTTGTTCTGACATTGCTTCCAGAGGCAGTTTGGAACTTGGTAGTGAGAGTTGCAACCGAGGACAGACATTTTTTTTTACACGCTACGCGCTTCAGCTCTCGGCGGTCCCATTCTGTGCGCTTCTGTGGCCAACCACTTCACAGCTGAGCTGTTGTCGCTCCTAGACGTTTCCACTTCACAATAACAACACTTACAGTTGACCGGGGCGGCTCTAGCAGGGCAGAAACTTGACAAACTGACTTGTTGGAAAGGTGTTATCCTATGACAGTGCCACGTTGAAAGTCACTGAGCTCTTCAGTGAGGCCATTCTACAACCAATATTTGTCTATGGAGATTGCATAGCTGTGTGCTTGATTTTATACACCTGTCAACAACGGGTGTGGCTGAAATAGCTGAATCCACTCATCTGAAGCGGTGTCCACATACTTCTGTTTATATAGCGTAGGTATTTCTCTTGTCGAGGTGGGATAGGGCAGTGTGCAGTGTAATGGTGATTGCGTCGTTCATGGATCTGTTGGGTCTAGGTCAGTGGAGGCTGCTAAGAGGAGAACGGCTCATAATTACTGCTGGAATGGAGTAAATAGAATGGTATCAAACACATGGAAACCATGGAAACCATGAGTTTGAAGTATTTGATATCATTCCACACATTCCGCCTCAGCCATTACCACAAGTCCGTCCTCCCCAATTAAGGTGCCACCAACCTCCTGTGTCGTGTAAGGTGGAGGTGATATGATCCTTAACTAGCCTTAACAAAGCACGTCATGGTGACCGAAGTGAGTGGTACGGGGGCGATGGTCATTTAATTCAGTTACCTTTGCTTTCTTGGGTACAGGAACAATGGTGGACATCTTGAAGCAAGGGGGGACAATAGACTGGGATAGGGAGGGATTGAATATGACCGTAAACACTCCAGACAGCTGGTCTGTACATACTCTGAGAATGCAGCTTGGGTACAGGAACAATGGTGGACATCTTGAAGCAAGGGGGGACAATAGACTGGGATAGGGAGGGATTGAATATGACCGTAAACACTCCAGACAGCTGGTCTGTACATACTCTGAGAATGCAGCTTGGGTACAGGAACAATGGTGGACATCTTGAAGCAAGGGGGGACAATAGACTGGGATAGGGAGGGATTGAATATGACCGTAAACACTCCAGACAGCTGGTCTGTACATACTCTGAGAATGCAGCTTGGGTACAGGAACAATGGTGGACATCTTGAAGCAAGGGGGGACAATAGACTGGGATAGGGAGGGATTGAATATGACCGTAAACACTCCAGACAGCTGGTCTGTACATACTCTGAGAATGCAGCTTGGGTACAGGAACAATGGTGGACATCTTGAAGCAAGGGGGGACAATAGACTGGGATAGGGAGGGATTGAATATGACCGTAAACACTCCAGACAGCTGGTCTGTACATACTCTGAGAATGCAGCTTGGGTACAGGAACAATGGTGGACATCTTGAAGCAAGGGGGGACAATAGACTGGGATAGGGAGGGATTGAATATGACCGTAAACACTCCAGACAGCTGGTCTGTACATACTCTGAGAATGCAGCTTGGGTACAGGAACAATGGTGGACATCTTGAAGCAAGGGGGGACAATAGACTGGGATAGGGAGGGATTGAATATGACCGTAAACACTCCAGACAGCTGGTCTGTACATACTCTGAGAATGCAGCTTGGGTACAGGAACAATGGTGGACATCTTGAAGCAAGGGGGGACAATAGACTGGGATAGGGAGGGATTGAATATGACCGTAAACACTCCAGACAGCTGGTCTGTACATACTCTGAGAATGCAGCTTGGGTACAGGAACAATGGTGGACATCTTGAAGCAAGGGGGGACAATAGACTGGGATAGGGAGGGATTGAATATGACCGTAAACACTCCAGACAGCTGGTCTGTACATACTCTGAGAATGCAGCTTGGGTACAGGAACAATGGTGGACATCTTGAAGCAAGGGGGGACAATAGACTGGGATAGGGAGGGATTGAATATGACCATAAACACTCCAGACAGCTGGTCTGTACATACTCTGAGAATGCAGCTTGGGTACAGGAACAATGGTGGACATCTTGAAGCAAGGGGGGACAATAGACTGGGATAGGGAGGGATTGAATATGACCGTAAACACTCCAGACAGCTGGTCTGTACATACTCTGAGAATGCAGCTTGGGTACAGGAACAATGGTGGACATCTTGAAGCAAGGGGGGACAATAGACTGGGATAGGGAGGGATTGAATATGACCGTAAACACTCCAGACAGCTGGTCTGTACATACTCTGAGAATGCAGCTTGGGTACAGGAACAATGGTGGACATCTTGAAGCAAGGGGGGACAATAGACTGGGATAGGGAGGGATTGAATATGACCGTAAACACTCCAGACAGCTGGTCTGTACATACTCTGAGAATGCAGCTTGGGTACAGGAACAATGGTGGACATCTTGAAGCAAGGGGGGACAATAGACTGGGATAGGGAGGGATTGAATATGACCGTAAACACTCCAGACAGCTGGTCTGTACATACTCTGAGAATGCAGCTTGGGTACAGGAACAATGGTGGACATCTTGAAGCAAGGGGGGACAATAGACTGGGATAGGGAGGGATTGAATATGACCGTAAACACTCCAGACAGCTGGTCTGTACATACTCTGAGAATGCAGCTTGGGTACAGGAACAATGGTGGACATCTTGAAGCAAGGGGGGACAATAGACTGGGATAGGGAGGGATTGAATATGACCGTAAACACTCCAGACAGCTGGTCTGTACATACTCTGAGAATGCAGCTTGGGTACAGGAACAATGGTGGACATCTTGAAGCAAGGGGGGACAATAGACTGGGATAGGGAGGGATTGAATATGACCGTAAACACTCCAGACAGCTGGTCTGTACATACTCTGAGAATGCAGCTTGGGTACAGGAACAATGGTGGACATCTTGAAGCAAGGGGGGACAATAGACTGGGATAGGGAGGGATTGAATATGACCGTAAACACTCCAGACAGCTGGTCTGTACATACTCTGAGAATGCAGCTTGGGTACAGGAACAATGGTGGACATCTTGAAGCAAGGGGGGACAATAGACTGGGATAGGGAGGGATTGAATATGACCGTAAACACTCCAGACAGCTGGTCTGTACATACTCTGAGAATGCAGCTTGGGTACAGGAACAATGGTGGACATCTTGAAGCAAGGGGGGACAATAGACTGGGATAGGGAGGGATTGAATATGACCGTAAACACTCCAGACAGCTGGTCTGTACATACTCTGAGAATGCAGCTTGGGTACAGGAACAATGGTGGACATCTTGAAGCAAGGGGGGACAATAGACTGGGATAGGGAGGGATTGAATATGACCGTAAACACTCCAGACAGCTGGTCTGTACATACTCTGAGAATGCAGCTTGGGTACAGGAACAATGGTGGACATCTTGAAGCAAGGGGGGACAATAGACTGGGATAGGGAGGGATTGAATATGACCGTAAACACTCCAGACAGCTGGTCTGTACATACTCTGAGAATGCAGCTTGGGTACAGGAACAATGGTGGACATCTTGAAGCAAGGGGGGACAATAGACTGGGATAGGGAGGGATTGAATATGACCGTAAACACTCCAGACAGCTGGTCTGTACATACTCTGAGAATGCAGCTTGGGTACAGGAACAATGGTGGACATCTTGAAGCAAGGGGGGACAATAGACTGGGATAGGGAGGGATTGAATATGACCGTAAACACTCCAGACAGCTGGTCTGTACATACTCTGAGAATGCAGCTTGGGTACAGGAACAATGGTGGACATCTTGAAGCAAGGGGGGACAATAGACTGGGATAGGGAGGGATTGAATATGACCGTAAACACTCCAGACAGCTGGTCTGTACATACTCTGAGAATGCAGCTTGGGTACAGGAACAATGGTGGACATCTTGAAGCAAGGGGGGACAATAGACTGGGATAGGGAGGGATTGAATATGACCGTAAACACTCCAGACAGCTGGTCTGTACATACTCTGAGAATGCAGCTTGGGTACAGGAACAATGGTGGACATCTTGAAGCAAGGGGGGACAATAGACTGGGATAGGGAGGGATTGAATATGACCGTAAACACTCCAGACAGCTGGTCTGTACATACTCTGAGAATGCAGCTTGGGTACAGGAACAATGGTGGACATCTTGAAGCAAGGGGGGACAATAGACTGGGATAGGGAGGGATTGAATATGACCGTAAACACTCCAGACAGCTGGTCTGTACATACTCTGAGAATGCAGCTTGGGTACAGGAACAATGGTGGACATCTTGAAGCAAGGGGGGACAATAGACTGGGATAGGGAGGGATTGAATATGACCGTAAACACTCCAGACAGCTGGTCTGTACATACTCTGAGAATGCAGCTTGGGTACAGGAACAATGGTGGACATCTTGAAGCAAGGGGGGACAATAGACTGGGATAGGGAGGGATTGAATATGACCGTAAACACTCCAGACAGCTGGTCTGTACATACTCTGAGAATGCAGCTTGGGTACAGGAACAATGGTGGACATCTTGAAGCAAGGGGGGACAATAGACTGGGATAGGGAGGGATTGAATATGACCGTAAACACTCCAGACAGCTGGTCTGTACATACTCTGAGAATGCAGCTTGGGTACAGGAACAATGGTGGACATCTTGAAGCAAGGGGGGACAATAGACTGGGATAGGGAGGGATTGAATATGACCGTAAACACTCCAGACAGCTGGTCTGTACATACTCTGAGAATGCAGCTTGGGTACAGGAACAATGGTGGACATCTTGAAGCAAGGGGGGACAATAGACTGGGATAGGGAGGGATTGAATATGACCGTAAACACTCCAGACAGCTGGTCTGTACATACTCTGAGAATGCAGCTTGGGTACAGGAACAATGGTGGACATCTTGAAGCAAGGGGGGACAATAGACTGGGATAGGGAGGGATTGAATATGACCGTAAACACTCCAGACAGCTGGTCTGTACATACTCTGAGAATGCAGCTTGGGTACAGGAACAATGGTGGACATCTTGAAGCAAGGGGGGACAATAGACTGGGATAGGGAGGGATTGAATATGACCGTAAACACTCCAGACAGCTGGTCTGTACATACTCTGAGAATGCAGCTTGGGTACAGGAACAATGGTGGACATCTTGAAGCAAGGGGGGACAATAGACTGGGATAGGGAGGGATTGAATATGACCGTAAACACTCCAGACAGCTGGTCTGTACATACTCTGAGAATGCAGCTTGGGTACAGGAACAATGGTGGACATCTTGAAGCAAGGGGGGACAATAGACTGGGATAGGGAGGGATTGAATATGACCGTAAACACTCCAGACAGCTGGTCTGTACATACTCTGAGAATGCAGCTTGGGTACAGGAACAATGGTGGACATCTTGAAGCAAGGGGGGACAATAGACTGGGATAGGGAGGGATTGAATATGACCGTAAACACTCCAGACAGCTGGTCTGTACATACTCTGAGAATGCAGCTTGGGTACAGGAACAATGGTGGACATCTTGAAGCAAGGGGGGACAATAGACTGGGATAGGGAGGGATTGAATATGACCGTAAACACTCCAGACAGCTGGTCTGTACATACTCTGAGAATGCAGCTTGGGTACAGGAACAATGGTGGACATCTTGAAGCAAGGGGGGACAATAGACTGGGATAGGGAGGGATTGAATATGACCGTAAACACTCCAGACAGCTGGTCTGTACATACTCTGAGAATGCAGCTTGGGTACAGGAACAATGGTGGACATCTTGAAGCAAGGGGGGACAATAGACTGGGATAGGGAGGGATTGAATATGACCGTAAACACTCCAGACAGCTGGTCTGTACATACTCTGAGAATGCAGCTTGGGTACAGGAACAATGGTGGACATCTTGAAGCAAGGGGGGACAATAGACTGGGATAGGGAGGGATTGAATATGACCGTAAACACTCCAGACAGCTGGTCTGTACATACTCTGAGAATGCAGCTTGGGTACAGGAACAATGGTGGACATCTTGAAGCAAGGGGGGACAATAGACTGGGATAGGGAGGGATTGAATATGACCGTAAACACTCCAGACAGCTGGTCTGTACATACTCTGAGAATGCAGCTTGGGTACAGGAACAATGGTGGACATCTTGAAGCAAGGGGGGACAATAGACTGGGATAGGGAGGGATTGAATATGACCGTAAACACTCCAGACAGCTGGTCTGTACATACTCTGAGAATGCAGCTTGGGTACAGGAACAATGGTGGACATCTTGAAGCAAGGGGGGACAATAGACTGGGATAGGGAGGGATTGAATATGACCGTAAACACTCCAGACAGCTGGTCTGTACATACTCTGAGAATGCAGCTTGGGTACAGGAACAATGGTGGACATCTTGAAGCAAGGGGGGACAATAGACTGGGATAGGGAGGGATTGAATATGACCGTAAACACTCCAGACAGCTGGTCTGTACATACTCTGAGAATGCAGCTTGGGTACAGGAACAATGGTGGACATCTTGAAGCAAGGGGGGACAATAGACTGGGATAGGGAGGGATTGAATATGACCGTAAACACTCCAGACAGCTGGTCTGTACATACTCTGAGAATGCAGCTTGGGTACAGGAACAATGGTGGACATCTTGAAGCAAGGGGGGACAATAGACTGGGATAGGGAGGGATTGAATATGACCGTAAACACTCCAGACAGCTGGTCTGTACATACTCTGAGAATGCAGCTTGGGTACAGGAACAATGGTGGACATCTTGAAGCAAGGGGGGACAATAGACTGGGATAGGGAGGGATTGAATATGACCGTAAACACTCCAGACAGCTGGTCTGTACATACTCTGAGAATGCAGCTTGGGTACAGGAACAATGGTGGACATCTTGAAGCAAGGGGGGACAATAGACTGGGATAGGGAGGGATTGAATATGACCGTAAACACTCCAGACAGCTGGTCTGTACATACTCTGAGAATGCAGCTTGGGTACAGGAACAATGGTGGACATCTTGAAGCAAGGGGGGACAATAGACTGGGATAGGGAGGGATTGAATATGACCGTAAACACTCCAGACAGCTGGTCTGTACATACTCTGAGAATGCAGCTTGGGTACAGGAACAATGGTGGACATCTTGAAGCAAGGGGGGACAATAGACTGGGATAGGGAGGGATTGAATATGACCGTAAACACTCCAGACAGCTGGTCTGTACATACTCTGAGAATGCAGCTTGGGTACAGGAACAATGGTGGACATCTTGAAGCAAGGGGGGACAATAGACTGGGATAGGGAGGGATTGAATATGACCGTAAACACTCCAGACAGCTGGTCTGTACATACTCTGAGAATGCAGCTTGGGTACAGGAACAATGGTGGACATCTTGAAGCAAGGGGGGACAATAGACTGGGATAGGGAGGGATTGAATATGACCGTAAACACTCCAGACAGCTGGTCTGTACATACTCTGAGAATGCAGCTTGGGTACAGGAACAATGGTGGACATCTTGAAGCAAGGGGGGACAATAGACTGGGATAGGGAGGGATTGAATATGACCGTAAACACTCCAGACAGCTGGTCTGTACATACTCTGAGAATGCAGCTTGGGTACAGGAACAATGGTGGACATCTTGAAGCAAGGGGGGACAATAGACTGGGATAGGGAGGGATTGAATATGACCGTAAACACTCCAGACAGCTGGTCTGTACATACTCTGAGAATGCAGCTTGGGTACAGGAACAATGGTGGACATCTTGAAGCAAGGGGGGACAATAGACTGGGATAGGGAGGGATTGAATATGACCGTAAACACTCCAGACAGCTGGTCTGTACATACTCTGAGAATGCAGCTTGGGTACAGGAACAATGGTGGACATCTTGAAGCAAGGGGGGACAATAGACTGGGATAGGGAGGGATTGAATATGACCGTAAACACTCCAGACAGCTGGTCTGTACATACTCTGAGAATGCAGCTTGGGTACAGGAACAATGGTGGACATCTTGAAGCAAGGGGGGACAATAGACTGGGATAGGGAGGGATTGAATATGACCGTAAACACTCCAGACAGCTGGTCTGTACATACTCTGAGAATGCAGCTTGGGTACAGGAACAATGGTGGACATCTTGAAGCAAGGGGGGACAATAGACTGGGATAGGGAGGGATTGAATATGACCGTAAACACTCCAGACAGCTGGTCTGTACATACTCTGAGAATGCAGCTTGGGTACAGGAACAATGGTGGACATCTTGAAGCAAGGGGGGACAATAGACTGGGATAGGGAGGGATTGAATATGACCGTAAACACTCCAGACAGCTGGTCTGTACATACTCTGAGAATGCAGCTTGGGTACAGGAACAATGGTGGACATCTTGAAGCAAGGGGGGACAATAGACTGGGATAGGGAGGGATTGAATATGACCGTAAACACTCCAGACAGCTGGTCTGTACATACTCTGAGAATGCAGCTTGGGTACAGGAACAATGGTGGACATCTTGAAGCAAGGGGGGACAATAGACTGGGATAGGGAGGGATTGAATATGACCGTAAACACTCCAGACAGCTGGTCTGTACATACTCTGAGAATGCAGCTTGGGTACAGGAACAATGGTGGACATCTTGAAGCAAGGGGGGACAATAGACTGGGATAGGGAGGGATTGAATATGACCGTAAACACTCCAGACAGCTGGTCTGTACATACTCTGAGAATGCAGCTTGGGTACAGGAACAATGGTGGACATCTTGAAGCAAGGGGGGACAATAGACTGGGATAGGGAGGGATTGAATATGACCGTAAACACTCCAGACAGCTGGTCTGTACATACTCTGAGAATGCAGCTTGGGTACAGGAACAATGGTGGACATCTTGAAGCAAGGGGGGACAATAGACTGGGATAGGGAGGGATTGAATATGACCGTAAACACTCCAGACAGCTGGTCTGTACATACTCTGAGAATGCAGCTTGGGTACAGGAACAATGGTGGACATCTTGAAGCAAGGGGGGACAATAGACTGGGATAGGGAGGGATTGAATATGACCGTAAACACTCCAGACAGCTGGTCTGTACATACTCTGAGAATGCAGCTTGGGTACAGGAACAATGGTGGACATCTTGAAGCAAGGGGGGACAATAGACTGGGATAGGGAGGGATTGAATATGACCGTAAACACTCCAGACAGCTGGTCTGTACATACTCTGAGAATGCAGCTTGGGTACAGGAACAATGGTGGACATCTTGAAGCAAGGGGGGACAATAGACTGGGATAGGGAGGGATTGAATATGACCGTAAACACTCCAGACAGCTGGTCTGTACATACTCTGAGAATGCAGCTTGGGTACAGGAACAATGGTGGACATCTTGAAGCAAGGGGGGACAATAGACTGGGATAGGGAGGGATTGAATATGACCGTAAACACTCCAGACAGCTGGTCTGTACATACTCTGAGAATGCAGCTTGGGTACAGGAACAATGGTGGACATCTTGAAGCAAGGGGGGACAATAGACTGGGATAGGGAGGGATTGAATATGACCGTAAACACTCCAGACAGCTGGTCTGTACATACTCTGAGAATGCAGCTTGGGTACAGGAACAATGGTGGACATCTTGAAGCAAGGGGGGACAATAGACTGGGATAGGGAGGGATTGAATATGACCGTAAACACTCCAGACAGCTGGTCTGTACATACTCTGAGAATGCAGCTTGGGTACAGGAACAATGGTGGACATCTTGAAGCAAGGGGGGACAATAGACTGGGATAGGGAGGGATTGAATATGACCGTAAACACTCCAGACAGCTGGTCTGTACATACTCTGAGAATGCAGCTTGGGTACAGGAACAATGGTGGACATCTTGAAGCAAGGGGGGACAATAGACTGGGATAGGGAGGGATTGAATATGACCGTAAACACTCCAGACAGCTGGTCTGTACATACTCTGAGAATGCAGCTTGGGTACAGGAACAATGGTGGACATCTTGAAGCAAGGGGGGACAATAGACTGGGATAGGGAGGGATTGAATATGACCGTAAACACTCCAGACAGCTGGTCTGTACATACTCTGAGAATGCAGCTTGGGTACAGGAACAATGGTGGACATCTTGAAGCAAGGGGGGACAATAGACTGGGATAGGGAGGGATTGAATATGACCGTAAACACTCCAGACAGCTGGTCTGTACATACTCTGAGAATGCAGCTTGGGTACAGGAACAATGGTGGACATCTTGAAGCAAGGGGGGACAATAGACTGGGATAGGGAGGGATTGAATATGACCGTAAACACTCCAGACAGCTGGTCTGTACATACTCTGAGAATGCAGCTTGGGTACAGGAACAATGGTGGACATCTTGAAGCAAGGGGGGACAATAGACTGGGATAGGGAGGGATTGAATATGACCGTAAACACTCCAGACAGCTGGTCTGTACATACTCTGAGAATGCAGCTTGGGTACAGGAACAATGGTGGACATCTTGAAGCAAGGGGGGACAATAGACTGGGATAGGGAGGGATTGAATATGACCGTAAACACTCCAGACAGCTGGTCTGTACATACTCTGAGAATGCAGCTTGGGTACAGGAACAATGGTGGACATCTTGAAGCAAGGGGGGACAATAGACTGGGATAGGGAGGGATTGAATATGACCGTAAACACTCCAGACAGCTGGTCTGTACATACTCTGAGAATGCAGCTTGGGTACAGGAACAATGGTGGACATCTTGAAGCAAGGGGGGACAATAGACTGGGATAGGGAGGGATTGAATATGACCGTAAACACTCCAGACAGCTGGTCTGTACATACTCTGAGAATGCAGCTTGGGTACAGGAACAATGGTGGACATCTTGAAGCAAGGGGGGACAATAGACTGGGATAGGGAGGGATTGAATATGACCGTAAACACTCCAGACAGCTGGTCTGTACATACTCTGAGAATGCAGCTTGGGTACAGGAACAATGGTGGACATCTTGAAGCAAGGGGGGACAATAGACTGGGATAGGGAGGGATTGAATATGACCGTAAACACTCCAGACAGCTGGTCTGTACATACTCTGAGAATGCAGCTTGGGTACAGGAACAATGGTGGACATCTTGAAGCAAGGGGGGACAATAGACTGGGATAGGGAGGGATTGAATATGACCGTAAACACTCCAGACAGCTGGTCTGTACATACTCTGAGAATGCAGCTTGGGTACAGGAACAATGGTGGACATCTTGAAGCAAGGGGGGACAATAGACTGGGATAGGGAGGGATTGAATATGACCGTAAACACTCCAGACAGCTGGTCTGTACATACTCTGAGAATGCAGCTTGGGTACAGGAACAATGGTGGACATCTTGAAGCAAGGGGGGACAATAGACTGGGATAGGGAGGGATTGAATATGACCGTAAACACTCCAGACAGCTGGTCTGTACATACTCTGAGAATGCAGCTTGGGTACAGGAACAATGGTGGACATCTTGAAGCAAGGGGGGACAATAGACTGGGATAGGGAGGGATTGAATATGACCGTAAACACTCCAGACAGCTGGTCTGTACATACTCTGAGAATGCAGCTTGGGTACAGGAACAATGGTGGACATCTTGAAGCAAGGGGGGACAATAGACTGGGATAGGGAGGGATTGAATATGACCGTAAACACTCCAGACAGCTGGTCTGTACATACTCTGAGAATGCAGCTTGGGTACAGGAACAATGGTGGACATCTTGAAGCAAGGGGGGACAATAGACTGGGATAGGGAGGGATTGAATATGACCGTAAACACTCCAGACAGCTGGTCTGTACATACTCTGAGAATGCAGCTTGGGATGCACATTTTATTTCAATATAGCTCTTTATTTAGGTTGATGATGTGGCGTTAAAACAACAACGTTGATTCATGACACCATTTTACTATCAACATTGAAACAAGGCCAAATCAAATGTCTAATTAATAAACTTAATTCCAACCACCTAATATAATGTATATAGGATGAAAATGTGTCATTTTCAATCCAATTTCAACATATACATAGTTCTGATGATTATGTTGAAATTAGATTGATGGACCAACCTGTTAGTCAGGTTGAGTCAATGTATTTCAGATCAAGTTTTTATTTAACCCTTATTTAACCAGGTAAGTTGACTGAGAACACATTCTCATTAACAGCAACAACCTGGGGACTAGTTACAGGGGAGAAGAATGAGCCAATTGTAAGCTGGGGATGATTAGGTGACCATGATGGTATGAGGGCCAGATTGGAAATTTAGCCAGGACACCAGGGTTAACACCCCTACTCTTACAATGTGCCATGGGATCTTTAGTGACCACAGAGAGTCAGGACACCCGTTTAACGTCCCATCCAAAAGTTGAAACCCTACACAGGGCAATGTCAATCACTGCCCTGGGGCATTGGGATATTTTTTTAGACCAGAGGAAAGTGTGCCTCCTACTGGACCTCTAACACCACTTCTAGCAGCATCTAGTCTCCCATCCAGGCACTGACCAGGACCAACCCTGCTTAGCTTCAGAATCACACCAGCAGTCAGACGCAGGGCGGTATGCTGCTGGAGAGAAAGAAACAGCTGGCCTGGCAATGAGAAACACACACACACACAGTCACCTGGACGGCTCCCTGTTTGTGCCAAAGATGTTAACCACAGACTCATATCTTTCTCAGTATCTATGACAACCTCCTGTGAGATGTTAGTGGAACGGTAATAAAATGTGGGTCTGTTTCTAACTACTGTGGAACATTGATGGTTTAGATGCTTTCTGCTTGGTAAATATGATGGAGGTCGAGTCTTGGACGCAGGCAGGCAGGCAGGCAGGCAGGCAGGCAGGCAGGCAGGCAGGCAGGCAGGCAGGCAGGCAGGCAGGCAGGCAGGCAACCAGGCAGGCAGGCAGGCAGGCAGGCAGGCAGGCGGATCATGATTGATTCCCTTTGACCAGAGTGCCACTCTTACTTCAGTGGCATTAGAAGAGGCCCCTTCTCCTCTCCTGATTGTGAAGGTGACTCATTTCAGGCAAAACAACTTTCAATCCAAATTGCAGCCTTGTACAGAAAAGCTTTCAGCTCTCTCTAGTCAACTCCATCCTTTTCTCCTTCTTAAAGTCTTAAACACAACACAAGATAACATAATGGAGACGTCTGGTCTTAGTGTCTAGTGTTCTCCTTTTCTTACTCACTGCAATACAACACACTCCTCACCGTAGATAAAAGTAGAAATTACAATTTATAGAAGTGTAGAAAAATAATAACACAAGGAATAAATACATCAGTAATTGTGTATTCAGATATATACTGTATGTACATTCAGATATATACTGTAGGTACATTCAGAAATATACTGTATATACATTCAGATATATACTGTAGGTACATTCAGAAATATACTGTATATACATTCAGATATATACTGTATGCACATTCAGATATATACTGTATGTGCATATACAGTGCATTCGTAAAGTATTCAGACCCCTTGACTTTTTCCTTATTCTAACATGGATTTAAAAAAAATCCTCATCAATCTACAAACAATACCTCATAAGGATAAAGTGAAAATAGGTTTTTAGAAATGTTTGCAAATGCATTACAAATGTAAAAAACAGAAACACATGAGGGAGAAGGGCCTTGGTATGAGAGGTGACCAAGAAACCAAAGGTCACTCTGACAGAGCTCCAGAGTACCTCTGTGGAGATGGGAGAACCTTCCAGAAGGACAAACATCTCTGCATCACTTCACCTATCAGGCCTTTATGGTAGAGTGGCCAGATGGAAGCCACTCCTCAGTAAAAAGCACATGACAGCCCTCTTGGAGTTTGCCAAAGGGCACCTAAAGGACTCTCAGACCACGAGAAACAAGATTCTCTGGTCTGATGAAACCAAGATTGAACTCTTTGGCCTGAATGCAAAGTGTCACGTCTGGAGGAAACCTGGCACCATCCCTACGGTGAAGCATGGTGATGGAAGCATCATGCTGTGGGGATATTTTTCAGCAGCAGGGACTGGGGAGTCTGGATCGAGGGAAAGATGAACGGAGCAAAGTATAAAGAGATCCTTGATGACAACGACCCTAAGCACGCAGCCAAGACAACGCAGGAGTGGCTTCGGAACAAGTCTCTGAATGTCCTTGAGTGGCCCGGCCAGAGCCCAGGCTTGAACCAGATCGAAACTCTCTGGAGAGACCTGAAAATAGCTGTGCAGCAACGCTCCCCATCCAATCTGGCAGAGCTTGAGAGGATCTGCAGAGAAGAATGGGAAAAACTCCCCAAATACAGGTGTGCCAAGCTTGTAGCGTCATACCCAAGAAGACTCAAGGTTGTAATTGCTGCCAAATGGGCTTCAACCAAGTACTGGGTAAAGAGTCTGAATACTTATGTAATTGTGCTATTTCTGCTTCTGATTTTTTATACATTTGCAAAAGTAATGTCAATGTTTTTGCTTTGTCATTATGGGGTATTGTGTGTAGATTGATGAGGGGGGAAAACGATTTAATCCATGTTAGAATAAGGCTGTAATGTAACAAAATGTGGAAAAAGTCAAGGGGTCTGAATACTTTCCGAATGCACTGTAGGTAGGGATTAAGTGACCAGACAAGAAGATAGATAAAACAGTAGCATCAGAGTATGTGATGAGTCATAAGAGTGCAAAAAGGGTCAATGCAAATAGTTCAATAGTTAACCTGGACTAACTATTTAGCAGTCTTATGGCTTGGGACTTGGTGCATCGGTACTGCTTGCCATGCGGTAGCAGAGGGAAGAGCCTATGACTTGGGTGGGTGGAGTCCTTGACAATGTTAGGGGAGGTATAGAGGTCCTGGATGGCAGGGAGTTTGGCCCCAATGATGTACTGGGCCGTACACCCTACCCGCCGTAGTGCCTAGCGGTCGGATGCCAAGCAGTTGCCATACCAGGCGGTGATGCAGCCAGTCAAGATGCTCTCAGTCGTGCAGCTGTAGAATTTTTTGAAGATCTGAGGGCCCATGCCAAGTCATTTCAGTCTCCTGAGGGGGAAGAGGTGTTGTCGTGCCTTCTTCACAACTGTGTTGGTGAGTGTGGACCAAAAATGTAATGTGGTTGAAAATGTCAGTGAAGACACTTGCAAGCTGGTCAGCGCATGCTCTGAATACGCATCCTGGTAATCCGTCTGATGGAATATTAACCTGTTTAAAGGTCTTACTCACATCGGCTACGGAGAGCTAGATCACACAGCCATCCAGAACAGCTGGGGCTCTAATGCATGGTTTAGTGTTTCTTGTCTTGAAGTCATCATAGAAGGAATTTGGCTCGTCTCGTAGGCTCGCGTCACTGGGAAGCTCGTCGTTTGGGTATCCTTTTGTAATCTGTGATAGTTTGCAAGCCTTGCCTCATCTGTCGAGCACCAGAGCTGGCGTGGTAGGATTCGATCTTCATCTTGTAGTGACGTTTTCACTGTTTGATTGCACATCGGAGGTCGTAGCGGGATTTCTTATAAGCGGCCGGATTATAAGGCAGCTCTAGCCTTTATTTCAGTGCGGATGTTGCCTGTATTCCATGGCTTCTGGTTGGGATATGTACGTACGGTCACTGTGGGGATGACATCGTCAATTCACTTATTAATGAATGACTAATGGTTATGGGATGAATCCCGGAACATATTCCAGTCTGTGCAAGAGAAACAGTCCTGCCGCTTAGCATCAGCTTCATCAGACCACTTTCGTACAAAAAATACAATTATTGTTTAAAAACCATCAGATCTCAGAACCAAAAAAAAAAGTATAATCTTGACAGTTGACCAATGACCAATCATCAGCATTGGCACGCAAAAGTGGCCTCAAATCCAGATTAGTGACTAGAAAGTGCTGGCAAAAACCGAGTAGCCTACCTAGTTAATATTATCCATATAAACAACAGTTTAGCAATCTGCTATGGTCGCATCTTTGCCAGAACATTAGTCTAGCCAGTGATTTCATTGATGGTTTTCATATTTCACATAGGCCTAGATTGGGAGGGTTATATCTATATACCTCAGTGGTGGTACTGGCTATATGTCTAACATCGTACCACCTTCAATGCTTATGGGATGAAGATGTAGCATATTCAGGCGAATAAATGACGATATTTGTTAGGAAGAAGGCTACAGACAGATCATGCTTTCCATCCGATCCTGCAAACTCCACATACAGGTTGGCCGTATGATCCCGCGTGACAATGTCACATGATATCCCTAGTTGATATTGACTGCTAACATGAATGACTTTTAGCTCAAAATGCATGTAAAATGTGTAAAACGCAGTTAATTTCTGTATCTTGCGTTTTGAAAATGTATCGCCGTTTATGGCTGTAATGACAGGCTACATTTGCGCAGCAATTGTGCACACGTGTTTTGCCCTGTGTGTGTGCATGTGCATGCGCAGGGGGTTGCAAGGTTTGAATCACTCTTTTTTTTGGTTGAGAACATGTTGAGAACCACTGAGCTAGCAAACAGATTGCTGATTTAGTGTAGGCCTAGAGCTACAGTATAGGACTGGGTGCAGTGCAAATGTCAAATTTTAGGGAGAGAAGATTCCCATCAATAAATATGAAGCTCCCCAAAATATTGGTGAACAAGAATATGAACTTTTTACTTTGCAAGCTCATCAGCAATGAGGCATCAAGCAACAATTACCAGCACAGACCTACTGGTCATTTTTGGTATGTCCAAATGTACTTATGAAGCTTGCATTCGGGAATTTGTTATTAAAATGAATTATTATAAAATGTGTTGAAGACAAAATGATGAAAAGGGCTGTCTGGTAGCCTCAATAAATATACAAAGATTTTGTGACCTTGGGACCAGAAGGTTCTATCTGCGCAAAAGCATAGTTCTGAGATATCGAGCATCAAAGTTTTCACATCCCAGATCTCAGAACTGTTTTGTAGTGAATTCTTCTTTCATAACCCATTATAGTCCTCACTTTAAAGGCACTTAAAGTACAGGGGGTGTGAACCTTATGACCCTTACGAACCTTATGGCTCTGAAATGTCAATCTGGGTTCAGCCATAAGGTTCTGTCTGACACTACTGAATTAGAAATGTTCAGTTCTTAAGAAGACTGTAGTTATTTGAATACATATATGATAGAATAACACTATTTTACTAAGACAAGAGTCAGAACACATCATCAAACACATTAAGACATGTATTATTATGATCCTCAGACAAATTACTGTCATCGCTGAACAACAATGTGACAACATAATGTACTTTAAGATTTCTGAGTGTTGTTTTTTAGCTTGAGTGCCATTATTGCTGGCTAGACTAGCCTAGACCACACTTGGAGGGAGACGTGTTCTGATTGGTCCGTCTGTATTTGTTCAGGCTTTGTACTTGGACTGCAGATTCAAATTCAGCTCAAAATATACATATGTTATATTGTCCTACGAAGGTGGTCGAGTTCAGTCCAAAATCTCCAAAAGGGTTATTCGACTGTCCCCATAGGAGAACCCTTTTTGATTCTAGGTGGAACCTTTTTTTGGTTCCAGGTAGAACCTTTTTGGGTTCCATGTAGGAAGCTCTGTTGAAAGGGTTCTACCTGGAACCCCAAAGAGTTCCACCTGGAACCAAAAAGGGTACTTCAAAGAGTTATCCTATGGGGACAACCAAAGAACATGTTTAGGTTGTAGATAGCACCTTTTTTTCTAAGAGTAGAGGCCTCGATCTGAAATGAATGGGAAAGATTGGTACTATATAATTATTTAGAACTCTGCTTTTATTAATCATCATTCATACCAACAGTTTTGCAGATTGTTGAGTGTCTATGTTCTGACTGAATAGAAAGCATCAAAGGTACTCAAGGCTGGAAATACACAAGAGGTATACAGTAATTCTCATTGTGGTTCTATATATAGAATACTGTGGGATTCCTGCATTTTATCTTCTCACTGAGGAATTCTATTCACAATGTGCCTCACTGTCCATCCAATCCCTGTCATTTTCTCTTTTCTTTTCTCAATCCCTGTCATTTTCTTTGTCCTCTCACCATGAGACTGTCAAGGTGGACTGCGTGTGCATGCGCGTGTGTGTGTGCGCTTGCGTGCGTGCGTGCATGTGTGAACTCACCATAACGTCTCCGTCAGCTATGAACACAGTGCAGCCCTGGGCCTGCATAAAGGAGAGGATGGTGCCTGCTATCTTCCTCAGTAATACCTCCAGGGACTGCTGCTCCTCCAAGATCAGACTGGCCAGGTCCAACAGCACCTGGGGGAGACATGCATAGTAAACCATGAAAACACACACACTGTAAAAGAAAATATATTTAAAAAATCAAATAGTTTCAACTAATTATTGTTAAGTAACTGGTTCCACAGTTCACCAAAAAAGGCTGTTAACCAGTTACTTAACAATAATTTGAAACAACTTAAACAAATTACACTGCAGAAACATGACCGCATGAACACACACCCACATACTCATACACAAAAACATGAACACACACTCACATACTCATACACAAAAACATGAACACACACCCACATACTCATACACAAAAACATGAACACACACCCACATACTCATACACAAAAACATGAACACACAATCACAAGAAAGCATGCTAACACACACACCCACACAGACACCCACCTACGCATATGCGCACACCCACACAGACACACACACAGACACACACACACACACACACACACACGTTGAAAGAATAAAAACCCACAGACGGCAACAAACCTGATTCCGACGGTTTTCCAGCTGGGACGTCTCGTAGAGCTGGGCGTTGTGTAGGACGATCCCGGAGAAGGCCAGGTAGGCCGAGAAGTCCTGTCAGGGGAATCAGACGATAAGCTCGATTCAGAGTATGGCATTTATAGAGAAATGGAGAAAATAATGAGAGTAGGAGAGCATTGAACACTAGAAAAAAGGGTTCTTTGGGGTTCTTCAGAAAGTATTCACACCCCTGAATGTTCCCACATTTTGTTGTGTTACAGGCTGAATATCAAATGGACTGAGATGTTTTGTTCCTGGCTTACACAGAATAACCACATAATGTCAAGTGGATTCAACTGAGATGTTTTTGTTCCTGGCTTACACAGAATAACCACATAATGTCAAGTGGATTCAACTGAGATGTTTTTGTTCCTGGCTTACACAGAATAACCACATAATGTCAAGTGGATTCAACTGAGATGTTTTGTTCCTGGCTTACACAGAATAACCACATAATGTCAAGTGGATTCAACTGAGATGTTTTTGTTCCTGGCTTACACAGAATAACCACATAATGTCAAGTGAGAGAGAATAGAGTAGATGTCACGGGTCAAAATTTTGATTGATGACCCTATGTGAACTCTATGTGAACCCTATGTAGTGATGACGTGTGCATGTCTTCTGGTCAGGCAAGCCTGGTTAGGTGGGGGCTATGGGGTGAGTAAGGGTCCCTTTGACAGGCCGTTAATGATTGATGACCCAAGCCTGATAGACAAGCCTGGTTAGGTGGGGGCTATGGGGTGAGTAAGGGTCCCTTTGACAGGCCGTTAATGATTGATGACCCAAGCCTGATTTATGACCCTATGTAATGATTTATGACCCTATGTCATGTAGAAGGGTGCATGCCCTGGGTTGAGTAAGTGACCATGTGTCAGGTCAACCTGTTACTGTTTCTCACGGTTTGGGTTGGTTAAGGCCCCTTATAAAGCCGCTGAACAATACCTGTTTAAGAGTGCACAAGATCTTAAGAATAACCATGGAATTTGGGATCGGTACCAAAGCAGTGATGACTGTAACAACTGAAACAGGCCTTCGGGTTGCCCATAGAGCAAGGGCAAAGTATCAACCAGCAATATATGATGCGCCAAAAAAAACGTTTTTTAAATGTGTATAGAACCCAAATACCGCCAGCAAATGCTCTGACAGATCAAGTGTTGATGTCTAATGGCCAGCAGTGGGGGTATCGGTTTGATTACCTGGCCTGTAGAGTGACCCTCTATACGGTAGATGAAGGAGAAGAATATACAGACCAGACTGTAGGCTTGGAATATGGTGTTGAAGACTGGTCGGTTTTTCGCAAGGTTGTGTGTCCTGAACTGAGCCTTATCACCAAGGGGTATAGTGTGTTCACGGGCCACGAGACCCGTTGGGAAGGTACCCCGGACTCCTCAGGACAAATATTTCACAGGGTGAAAATACAAAGAAAGAATGGCCGACCGTGCGGCAGCGTGGAGTTCTATATCGGCACCGAGGCAATCCGAAACCACAAACTTAGGGGTGGTGGCCTGACTGGGGATACCCGACTGCGTCTGCTTATTCCTTTTAACAGTTGGGATGTACTGGAATTGAAAATGTTGCAACCGTTGGATGCTCTCTTTGTACAGAGCCAACAGCGTCAGAGCCTTGTTCATTTAAAGAAGTGCATAATATATACGAATCGTAAAGATTACGATGCAAAAGAGCCTCAAGAAGATACAGCGTCAGAAGAAAACTAAGTAAGCGGATGCTTTAACCCCGCCCCCCCAGATACCCAAGGGCCTTGTTCTACAATAAAAAGAAAAAAAGCAGACAGTTCTTCATTTCAGCATACACCATGGATCTCCAGACCATCTACGAGGAAGCCACTACGTCATGGGGGCCCGACACTAAAGACTCTATGCCACGAAGCCCTACACTCTACGCACCCCTGGCAAGACCCGTGACACCCCCGACATTTACCCAGCCTGAGGATGTGTTTGATGGGGTGGCCAGTACTGTTTTTGTGGATACAATCAAGGCCTCTGTAGCTACACTTTTAAACGTGGTGATTGGCGAATATATACGAGAAAAATGCATCGGCTGTGAGATCAATCATCCCAGCCAGCGTCGTCATCCTTGCCTCTACGACCCTCCTAGATACTACTTTTTCAATCATTTTGAGGAGCTGGTGAAAAGACTGTGGTCCTGCCGTTTTATACCCGCGCTGGTCATCGCCCTGGAGTCTATGGGTATTGCGCCGTCTATCCCTAGAGTTTACGGGGTAACCGAAGCCTTCCTACATGAACTGAAGGAGGCCCTCTTCATCCATGAGAAACTCAAAGAAATCCGACACACCCTGGTGGACGACAACAAATACAGGGAAGCTGTGATGGCTGATGTGATGCTTTTCTGGCTCAATAAATCCCAAGAGACCGAGTGACATTTTGTTTATTTAGAGCTATGGGTAACTATGTGTCTACGATGTTTGAGCGAATAAATACATTTTTTCTTTTGAGAGACCTTACAAATGTTATGCATCAGATTATTGAAAATAAAGTGAACAATGTAAAGTTCTACACAACCCACAATACAGGGGTTATTGTAGAGCGTGTGTTAAAAATGGAGCAAATCATGAAACATGTCCGACATACGGGCGAGAGTTTACAATGGTCACATATGGTATCAAGGCTTGTTGAGGATTCTGAAGAACTAGAAATAACTTTGGCTAAGATTTTACATTATTTGTTTGAACCACCCTTTAATGTGAATGTGTATCATATTTGTTGTTTATATACTTATATATCAGACGTGTGTGTTTTAAAAATTCAGCGAAACAAACCTGTAAATCTAAACAATATATACAGGGTGTTGCATGCTGTGATTGTTGAGAAAACGGGGACTTGTATCTTGCAACAAATCCTGAATTGTCTGTATACGTAATAATTGTTGCATTCTTAAAATAAAAATTCACAAACTGAAATGTTGTCGTTATATGAAAGTGGCTCATTACAGTTATTGTACCTCAGAGAGGCAAGAAGGATGGCTGAGCAGCTGTTGAAAAACATATATTATAATCCCTCTAACCCCGGGTCTTATGGGGGTAAAGAGCGTTTACAGAGAGCTATAGTCGAAGAAACAGGTAGTCTGTTAAGCGATGCTAAAGTGAATGAATGGTTATCAGAGCAAGATGCCTACACTCTACATAAACCTGTAAGAAAACATTTTCCAAGAAATAGAGTTTTTTCTACGCATCCATTATCCCAATTTCAGGCGGATCTATGTGACATGCAGTCCCTTGCCGATAAAAATGATGGAAATCGCTACATGCTAACGGTTATAGATATTTTCTCTAAATTAGCCTATGTAAGGGTGTTAAAAAATAAGAGCGGGGCAGAGGTGACCAGGGCCTTTGAATCGATCTTGAAGGCAGGAGGCGCCCCCAAGAAAGTGCAGACGGATGGCGGAAAAGAATTTTTTAATCAAACATTTCAGAAGCTAATGAATAAGTATAATATAGTACATTTTGCTACAGGCTCTGATTTGAAAGCTTCGGTTGTGGAACGCTTTAATAGGACTTTGAAAGAGCGGATGTGGCGCTATTTTACAGCTCACAACACCAACCGATATACAGACATAGTTCAGGATTTAGTAAACGGTTACAACCACAGCTACCATAAGACTATACGTATGAAGCCCTCGGAGGTCTCTTCGGAAAACTCTTTTCAAGTCTTTAAAAATATGTATGGTTTGTTCCCACTTCGCCGTAAGAAAAAAATGACTTTTAAATTCCTAGTGGGTGACTTGGTGCGTATATCAAAGTTGAGGGGTGTTTTCGACAAAAAATACGAACAAGGCTTTAGCTCGGAGTTGTTTACCGTTACCGAATGTCTGCCACGCATTCCGCCGGTCTACAAATTAAAAGATTATGACGGGGATCTTATAGAGGGATCTTTTTATGAGAAGGAATTACAGAAGGTCCAGTTGGGTAAAGACAAAGTCTTTCACGTGGAGGAGATTCTAGATCAGAAGAGAGAAAAGGGTAAAAAATGGTTGCTGGTCCGCTGGAAAAACTGGCCTCAAAAGTTCAACAGTTGGGTATTGGAGCAGGATGTGGTGGAGGCAACGGGGGTTAATTTAAACCCCTAGTCATGATAACTAGCGCATCATTCGCGTGTACACAGTTGGGCATCATGGAACACAGCGGCTTCTACCTGACTCTCCCCAGTAATGCGTCGGCACAGATATATCGGAATAATCAGAGTTCGAAGTATACAACCAATTTTCCAAAGCCTATAGAGTTATCAGAGGCTTGGGAAGTAGGTCTCAGCGAGATTACATACCCCCATAGTTGGTATAATATCAAAGCTAAGGACCGTGATTTTTATTGCAAAAGGTTCTCGGAACCTGCGAAACTTATTAAGCTTAAAAAAGGTTTCTATAGAACCGTCGACAGGATCGTCTCAGAGTTGAATGAACACCTAACCCTGAACAAGATGGAAATATTCCTATTCTACAATCCAATCCATAAAAGGATACAAATCTCAGGGCCTGCTAACGGAGGTATAAAGACCAGCGGTAATTTATCCTACATGTTGGGGATGGGTCCCAATAAATGGACGTATGTGAACGATAAATTATTCCCATTCCCTGCGGATATACATGCAGGCTTTTACAACATATTTGTCTATACCGACATCATAACCTATCAAAGGGTCGGAGACAGCTGTGTCCCCCTCCTGCGAACAGTTCATATAGACGGCAAGGATGGGGACATCGTCACTGTCAATTATGACAAGCCGCACTACGTACATGTCAGCAAGAACTATATTGAAAACATTCTGGTTGAGCTTAAAACGGATCAGAACGAAAACATTGAATTTACTTATGGTAAAACGATTGTAAAACTCCACTTTAGACCCACCAAAACCTCTCTACATATATAATAGCTGTATTATATTTATAAACATAATACAAATAAAAGGGTTATGGAGCTCCATCAGCTCGACCCTAACCGTTATGTTTCATACTATGTGGATCAAGTGGGTAATGGACTACCAGGATATCATGGAGCGCCGACAATGTATGGTTCGGGGATAGGAGGTATATTCCGTAACCTCTTCAGGATGGTTTTACCGTTTATGAAGAGAGGCTTCAGCATAGCCAAACCACATTTAAAATCAGCGGCTAAAAATATAGTAAGTGAGGTTGTAGCCAATGCTATGACCCGAAGGGCGTCACCAGAGGTGGAGCATCAAGAAGGCTCGGGGCTTATGATATTGTCACGAAGGCCAAAAAAGAGACCTCCTGGTTTAAGGCGTAGACCTGCACCTAAAAAGCGGCGGTTAACTGTTAAAAGAACCTCAGTAAGTCAAAGACGGGGTAAAGTGAGGAGGTCTGTACCAAAACAGGCTAAAAGAATACTAGGAAGTATTTTCTAAAAGAATAAGTGACATGGCTCTTTTACATCGAATGTCCTCTGAAGCTATAAAGACAGAACTTGATCTTTTCACGGCACCGTTAACGCAGCATTCAATAGATAGATCCAGTTATGTGGAGATAGCCCCTCTCTCTGCTATTACCGATAACGGGCCTATCGAATTTTTCATACCAGGCCATGGTGACAACTATCTGGACCTCAACAACACCTTGGTGCATTTACGTCTAAAAGTGACCAAAAGAGATGGGTCTAATATTGCAGACGATGCCAAAGTGAGTCTCATTAATTACCCCTTGGCCACCATTTTCTCCCAAGTTGATGTGACTTTGGGTGAACGCCTAATCAGTCAAAGCAGCGCTACATACCCTTATAGAGCCATCATGGAGTGTTTACTAAACTACTCCGAAGACACTCTCAAAACCCAATTTAGCGCCGGGCTGTTTAGCAAGGATACTGCAGGAGCCTCTATGGAATCGACAGACCCTTCCACCGGTGCAAACAAAGGACTAGCGGCACGAGCTCGCTACTGCGCCGAATCTCGAGAGTTTCATTTGCTAGGCCCTATACACTCTGACATTTTCTTTCAAGAACGGTTACTCTTAAATTCGGTTGATTTAAGATTAAAATTAACCAGGGCCAAGGATGATTTTTGCCTGATGTCTCCCCAAGACGGGGATTTTAGTTTGAAAGTGTTGGGGGCAACCCTTTTTATTAAAAAAGTATCTGTATCTCCGGCCGTGCGCCTGGGTCACTCACATGCTTTGATGAAAGGAAATGCCCTTTACCCTCTCCAAAGAATTACCATGAAAACCTTTAGCATACCTGTGGGCAGTAGAATCTGCAGTCAAGAAAACCTATTTCTAGGCCCTTTACCTAGATATGTGGTTATAGGTCTGGTTGATCACGCCTCTAATACGGGCAGTTTAGATAAAAACCCCTTTAATTTTCAGCACTTCAATGCAGAGTATGTAGCGCTCTGTCAGGACGGACGTCAGGTTCCGGCGAAGGCTTTCCAACCACAATTTAATAACAACATATCTGTGCGAGAATTTTACAATCTATTCCTGGCTACAGGGCGACATCTAAAAGATCTCTCTTTACCTATTGACAGAAATGATTTTGCAGAGGGTTACACATTGTATGCTTTCAATTTATCACCTGATGATGACACCTCAGGAAATCTGTCTGTGGTGTCCCAAGGTAACCTCAGGCTGGAAATGCGTTTCCGTACACCTTTAACCTGTACAGTTAGCATGATTGTTTACGCATGCTCTGATTCAATCTTGGAAGTGAATGCCCGAAGACAGGTCTTAGTGGATTATTATTAAGGACCTTTGAACAAAGACATGAATACCCAAGAGTTGGACGGGCTCATGAGCCGCTTGATTGGAAAACAATTTTGTGGAGTGTTGGCTTGTGATGAATTACCTATGGAGATATGGTCTGAGAGGCCTGCAATGTTTATTGTCAATACCCATCCTAAACACATGCCTGGTGAACATTGGCTAGCTATGACATTAGAACAGGAAGGTGGACGAAAAATCTCAACTTTTTTTGATTCCTATGGCTTTCCCCCCGGTTTTTCACATTTCCCTAAATCTATTAAAGATTTTTTGACCCTAAACGGTACAAAGATCTACTACAACATCAAACAAGTGCAAGATAACCTTTCCACTACATGCGGTCACCACTGTGTATTTTACCTGTGCCAAAGAGCCCGGGGAGTTTCTTTTGAAGATGTTATGTCTCTTTATAAGGATGATTTAAGAAGTAATGATAACCTTGTATCTTGTTTTGTTAGAAAATATCAAAAGTGTTCAAATGTGTGTCCTTTAAGAACGCGTAATCAAGGCGTATGCTCACGTCATATGTTTCAAGAATGCCACAAATGTTAACTTGCTTATTTTTCAAATAAAAAATTTATTGAATTTAATCATAGTCATTCAAAAGTCATTTTCAAAAGTCTAACCACGCCGAGAGATCGGGTTTAGGAAAAGGTCCTGAGACGTTCATGGGAGTAAATGAGTTAGCATCATCGCTTTCATATGGGGCCGGTGTCGTTGGGGCATCTTTAGGGGTGCTGTATCTCGTTGAAGGCTTTTGTTTTAAAGCTTGAATCTGTTGACGAAGCTTATGGTTGGGTACACCGGAGAGGGGGATGTTGAGGATTGCCAGGGCCTTAAGAAACTGACGCCAGCCGGGAGGCCTTCGGTCATCAGCAACCTTGTGGGCAGCCGTGGTACTTTTAAGCAAGTCCTGCATATGGGACCCCCTAACCACAGAGCCCTGAAGGATAAACTCTCCAGAGTCGTTCCAAGCAGCTATCCCCTTTGAGTCTTTTATCTTGTTCATAATGTATTTAACATTCTTCCTGTTACGTAAAGGCACATGTGTCAGTAGGTCATGCATAACTTTATCTTCAAATGGCATTTGAGCTTCACCCGACATATTATCGCCACTAGGTAAGATCGACGGTACAGGCCTTACAGGGGCATGGCTATCGTTAGGTTCGACATCTGTTAAAGGGTCCGGTAGGGAAAGGGTTAAATGGTTAGTCTCTCTCTCCCCTTGCTTTACCCGAGTCAAATACCTTTGCATTAGGTTTGTGTATTTTTGAATCTTATCATAGGGGTTCAATCCTTTTCGGTTCAAAACATCCTTCATGGCCGTATCCAAATCATTTTCCGCTGTTTGTCTGATATCTTCAGGACCCTGCATTTGTTTTTTAAGTCTATCCAACTCTTGTTGAGGCACCAAGTACATTTTAGTGGCCATCACACCCACGTGTTCAACCACCACGTCTGGCCGCAATAAGGCTGGTGATGAAGGGCACGGCTATACTGAGTAAAGGTAGAAGAAAACCCCCAGACTGTTGTATACTATGTCTTTTCTTTTGAAGACTGGCCCTTTTATTGGCAAAGAGTTTGATCGCTGTCTTTTGTCTCCTTAATTTTTTCAATTGGTTCAGGGTGAGTGGAATGCGTCCTTTGAGAAGATTCAAAGCAATCTCACATAGGGCTAATATGAGATCTGAAGAACAGCGACCCAAGATGGCCTTCCGTTCTTTAGCTGTAGAACCTACTAGCCTTCTCAAGAGGGGGAGGTTTCTTTTTAAACGCAGAGACATAGCGTTTACTTTTTAGGAAGGTATGCAGCAGGCCTCTCCCCCGGAAACAGCCCTGTACGTAGCCTAAGGTGTTCTGGAGTATTTGCTTTTAAATCCACGATTAAATAAGAAAATGGCTCTTTGGTAGCGTCCTCATAGCTCTCCATAAAGTATGATTTCCGTCCAGGGTACATCTGCTGAGCTAGAGTGCTAATTTGCAGTTTATCTCTAGGATTTTTAAACAATACCATGTAGTTGGCATTCAAGCTAATGGTCCGACTATTTTTACCTTGGTGAAACACATTCTGGACCAAGTAAAGCACGGACAGGTTTCTATGATGAGTATATTGGGTAAAAGCTCGTGCAATTTCAGGGTGTTCGCTACCCGCAAATAGCATATCGTCCAAAACCAGCAGATTATTTACATGTGGGGGGAGAAGTTCATCATCAGACAGAGAATCGGGTATTCCTTCAACAAACTTGATTTTTATTGTCTTCAATAATTCATCATACAGAGGTTGGTAACATGAATAACACCATACAATATTGTCAGGCTTTTGAGATAACACATGTTCAGAATTCTCTAAAATACTTTTTACAAAAAAAGTTTTGCCACTGTTTGAAGGGCCGGCAATTAATGCTGAAAAAGGCAATTGTAGCCGGGGGTCAAAACCCTCGACAGCAGTCATAATATCTTAAGCTTTAAGACACACTGGGGCTTGTAGCATAAGTCAGTAGCCAAAGGGCAATGTGGTACCGTCAGGCAATAGCTGTCTCTTGTCATAGACTACCCTGAATCTTTTAGTGAGTGGTGCGTTTCTTAGATGGAACCCCTTTTTATCCCTCACTATTTTGTTGTAGGAGCTCAAAATCTCCAAGTCACTATTCTTGTCCTTTACGAACCCCTCGACCAAGCGCGTGATTGATTCCAAGTTTACACGCGGTGCATTTTCATAGTTTTGAGTCACGCCTTTGGCTTTCAACACCACGTGATTGGCTTTAGTCCTAAAAGCATAGCTTTTTGGACCACATGAGGACCATTCTGTAATATGGTCACCCTCTTCGAGTTCACTCGTTAAACCCCCAAGATAGTTGCTAAGTGGGGGGGTCCAATCCCCCGGTTTGCTTACATAGACCACAGAGTCTGTGTCGTGGTAAAGAACCCGCCTCTGAAGCTGTTCCATGAGGGTGTACAGTTCAAGGCGGCCATAGGCTGTGGTAAATGCTGCAAGAAACACATTTACATTACCCGGGGGTAGAACCCACTTTTGGTGGCGCCTCCATTGCACCAAGGCAATGTCTTGACTCAAGAAGGAAAAATGTGAAATTTCGTATTGGTCCGAAAAAACAAATTCCAAAAATTCTTCGGGGTCTTTAATGATCGAAGTTGTTAGCATATTGCATCTCTGCGCTAATTTCCCCCAAAGGGAGTTCAAGTACAATTTCGACACATTTCTTTTGGTTTTGTTGACCTCTATTCTGTCAGGGTCAAGAAGTATGCCTTCTCTGTCATGGTAGTCTTGAATGTACTGGTCTTTACTTTCTTGATCTGTGACCGATGCAGGATAGCCTGAAGCCATCTGCTTGCATCTCAAGAAGGTTTTGATGTACTCTTTAAAAAGTGTGTCTGATTTCCTGGAAAAGTTCCACACTTCAAAGATTTTGGCCACACGATACCCCTTCTCTAAAGCCTTAGAGAATTCTACAGTGACCCATACACCGGTCAGGGCTCTTTCTTGATCTGTGTGATCACAGGGGTTTTCCTGGTTGGGGTTTTCACAGCATGTGCGACAAAGGGGAAAGAAAAGTTTTCCTTTAGGACCCTTGTAAGGCAACACAGGTATAAACAGCCCCCTAGGAGGGTAGACAGTCGCTTTGATTAAACCAAAATAATTTTGGGGTTCGTCAAAGTCGCTGTGAATAATTTCAGGATGCCCTATAGGATAGAATGAGGAACTCATTACATGAGGATATAGGGATGTAAAATCTACATAGCCTATTGTCTCGTCGGGTTGAGCTACATAACGCAATGTCAAAGCATTGGTCCGGCCTCCAAACAAGGCCTGTCGCGGTTCCAGGGGCTCTGGAGGGTCATAATGGGTAAGGAAGGCCTTAACACTAGGATCTGCCTTTTTGAGGGCTGTCCATTCGTGCTCCCACAAAACCACAACTTTTAACCCGTAAGTAGCCTTTAAAGAATTCAGTTTGTCTTGAAACTCTTGGTACATTTCCCCAAAAGTCTTTTGGGTTAGGACACACAAGGTGTGGGGGACAAAGCATAATTTACAACCGTGGAAGAAACAACCGTTGTACTCATACACTGTCTCAACCCCGTCAATCTGTGTGTATCCATCTACATGGTAAGGCCCAAAAGCCTTCTCCCCCCGATTCAAAGCATGTTGGATAAAAATATCTTTATCCTGGGCCAAGTACTCCAACCATTGAATGGAACCACTAGAGTAGGCCTTGAATTGGCGTCGGTAGTTGTCTGGCGATGGGATAGCTATAGATTCAGGAGTTAGATAGTGTGTACGATAGGTTTTCATGCACGCTGATGCAATAGTTGTACAGCTCCAGGGGTCAATGCCCGCATCTTTGATTACCTCTTCTCTGAATCTGAGGCATCCTTCACGAAGTATAACAACGTCATTGTCACAGTATGATTCCATCTCTTTATGGAAATCAAAAGTGCCATGTCTTACGGTCTCGTACCATGTCATGAATCTCTCACGCTCTTTGGGAGACATTTGATCACACCCGTACATTTCGGGGGCTGGATAAGATCCTATATAATGTAGATTCTCCTCAGATGTGAAGAAATGAGGGAAATAGCCTTTGACAGAGTTTTCAAAACCCAAGGCCTCTGGCATTTGAGCCAATCTCATGGGTAAGAAGCTTAAGCTGTCAATGTATCTCTGTTTGAAGGCGGGGTCAACAAAGCATAATATTTTACTCCCTTGAGCTATGACACTGGGTGCCACGCCTTGCTGTATCAAAGGGTTCAGAAGCAGATAGGAGTCATAGGCCCTAGCATTGTGAGCTATAAACGTGAAGTTTCTGTACTGGGCTTTTCTAAAATGTTTTAAAAAGAGTCGGGCACAATCGGGTCCCTCGGCCGACCATTTTTCACCCTTGAAAGTCATGGTTGACACAAAAATAGGCAAATGAACCCCTGATTGCTGAGTTGTCTCAAAATCATAAAACACATATTTCTCTGTATGTTCATCTTCAGCCAAGGGCTGAATGTAACACTCATGTGTTACTTCTTGAACTGCTTCCGCGTCTCTGCTTTTCAAAGGACCTTTACAGATTGGGCAGTGTATAATTCCACAAACATGAGGTTTAGGGCTATCTATTTTAAGGTTGTAATTGCAATGACATTTTGGACATTTCTTGTTAATGTCACAACTGCTTACAGATTTACATGCCTTGGGATGCCATGTTTCAGTTTTGTGTTTTTCGTAACAGTAGGCCGAACGACATGTGCGGTGACAATCCGCACAGGGGGTCAAGTTTAGCGGCTGCATAGGGCAATGTTTATCCAGACATACTGAACAGTTGTAACGGCACGAGTGCCCCCCCATGCGTGTGTAGCCGGTATGACAGGCTGGACAGACATATGGCGCGCCTAAAAAGGCTGTGATGTTAGTTACGGCATAGTAATGCTCATTTTGCACATAAAAGTACATAGTCTTAGGATGTGGTTCGGGTATATTTGGAACTTGAGGAGAGCGTCATTAGCCCTACTGTGGTACAAAACCACAATCTTGATGTTCAGAAAGTTTTCAAATTTGACTATGTCTGAGAAAGCCACAGCATCCTGTATACCGAGACCCACCGCAGTTTGTAGCTCGAGAGCTTTATGTAACGCGGCTTGATCAGTACATCCGGGGCTGAGTAAGTGGGCCAAACCTATGGCAAAACATAGCTTATTACCTGGATTGTGAACGTTTATGAGATAGGCCCTTTTATTGCTTATGATTTCGGACTGCATTAAACTCTCGAGCTTTCGTCTCTGACCCCCGCCCCCTTGTGGTTGGCGTACTAATTGTACTACAAGTTCGAGGGTCCTATCTGCTAGCACGTTTAAATTTGACTGTACAAGGCGTTCTAGCAGTTTAACAAATTGTTCAAGCTCTGCTTCACCATTCTGTAAAATAAGCGATACCTTGCTCTGTAGACTGTCTCCACAAATTTCCAACTGTAAGAGATCCCTAGGTTCGCTATAATCTCTGATCCTAGCTAACAGTTCATTCAAAGTGTCCATAAGCATTACGTAAAACACAGCATATTCCCGAATCTGACCCCCCCATGCGAAATTGAAAAACTGGCGAACCTCAATATTGTTGAATTTATTTCGACGCAAAACATGTACACTTCGATCAAGACCTCCCCCCTCCAGATTTACTAGGCAATTGTCCAACTGTTCAAAAACATCGTATTGGGTTTCAGACTCTTCGGACATTGGTGTTAAAGGCTGATTTATAGGTGTCTGGGGTGCCGAATTAAACCTAGCGCTCTCGTTCTGTACACTGATCTCAAGACCGCCCCCCTCCAGATTTGCTAGACATTTGTCCAACTGTTCAAAAACATCATATTGACTTTCAGACTCTTCGGACAATGTTGTTAAAGGCTGTCTTAGAGGTGTCTGTGGGGCCGTATTAAACCTAGGGCTCGCGTTAAGCTGGGTAATTAGAGATATGATGGTTTCGGGAATCTGTGTTAACATGTTTTCCTCGGAAGGCCCTGACTCATTCATACGTGTAATAATGTCTATGAGTTCGGAGGGAATCTGGGATAATAGATTTTCATCTATTGTCATTATGTCAATTACCCCCGAATCATTCATATGGTTAACTATATCTTGGAGCTCTGTAGGGATCCTGGCTAAGAGTGTTTCAATTGTCTCACTTTGGTCTATAGGGGGCGCCATCTGTCTAATTAAGGATGTGTGTGTGTGTGTGTGTGTGTGTGTTTACATGTGTGTTTTTTAACGGCGGTATTTGCTTGTTTTAGCCCTAATGTTTTTTAACATACGGGGTAGCTCGCTACGCCAGAATGACACATCCTGATTGTATTGATGCTCGAGTAGAATACACATGCGCCTCTGGAGTAGAGCCTTTCGTGATTTTAAACCCAGGGTAAACGCTTTGAAAAAACGTTCTTGGTCTATTTCAGAATCTGCTGTTTCCCCCACAGAATTGGCCGATTCAAGAAGGTTGGCAGCTTCACAGAACATCAAATCGTCTACCTCAGAAATGTCATTTAAATCTTTGACATCATCAGGTTTCGCTGGTGTCTTTGGAGCCTCCTCGGGGATGCTTGTCTGGGCATCCTCCGATGTTTGTGCGTTGTGTTCATAAGCCGGTGAGGAGTCTGAAATAAAAATAATACATACACAAATAGGTTATTAACCCTAAAATATGTTAAAAATGCCAAATACATTTCAGATATAAGCCTATATATTAACAATACATTAATTAAATACCTCGGCTTTTTTGACGAGGGCTGTTCTGAAGAAGCTCTGAAACCATGGGCTTATGTCTTTGTTCAACCTGTATTACAGCATCTGCAGGTCCGGTAGATGGGGAGCCTGAAAAAAACAAAAAAACAGCATTAGGCCTTGTTTTAACATATTCCGGCATAAAAAAAAAAATATATAAATATTAAAATAATAATATATATAAATAATAATATATAATTGATTCATACCTAGTCCTTGGAACGACGTCTCGTGAATATCGGCCAAGTAGAATTGTTCGGGTGAAGCGGAACTGTGGATCTGAGCACTAATTATCCTTTGGTGTTTAGAAATATGGGGGACACGTTGTCCTGGCCAAGGGGAGTTGACCTGCCGTTTAAAGTCTCTGTTCGCTGCTTTTGGGTAAATACATCCTGGGAGTAGGGCAGTAATTGTCTCGTAGTCATATGCTTCGCAGAAACCGTTCAGGCTCCATAGGGCATCGTTTAAACCTTCTAGGCTTTAGGTCCTCTGTAAACATATAAAATACTTTTAATATAAGATGCCCACACTTTTTGTTTTTAAGGTATAAATATTTTTATGTATGGAATTCTTGGAGCTTACTTACGTTGACAATTCAGGGCAGGCGTTTGTTTCGGAGACCCATGGGATGATTCGAGCTCAGTTATACCTCGGAGTAATCTGCGTGAATGCTTCAGAATCTATAAAACATTCGACAATATTAAAGCTATAATCACTTTAGCTAATATTGCCTTGTGATACAGGTAAGCATACTGATCCTAATGATTGTTTAATATTTCTATAACATCCCACGCTTTCAAACAATTCCCCAACAACAACCAAATCTAATAAGATTTATTTCAAGAACTCACCTTGTGATAGATCCATTAGACTTTTTTCCCCGATTATCTTTTTAACGCTTCAGTCCGATAACGATTCTTGGAGTTTCTGGAGGTGCTGTTTGCATCGGAACTAAAACGCTGCTAACATTGCCCATGGTTTCTAGCGCTTTTGTACCTACGACTAGAGAAAACCCCTGAATGATTTTTTTACATAGCATTTGGGGTTTGTCGGTTTTTTTCGGGCTTATACCCCCGCCCATGGTATATTTGACACATTTCAAACACATGGTATTGGGTGTGTCTAAACATTAGGATCCTTTTGGAGGCTTCTAAAATCTCCGGGGTGCTAGCACCTAGATGCATGGGTGTTTGTGTTCTCGACATCGCTGGGATGAATGACTTTTTAGCCCACCCTAAAAAAATAGTTTATGAAAGGCCTTAAGATTAGGAGTCGTAAGACACAATATTATTGTTGGGGGGTAGGCATCTGTTTTGCAGGCTAGTGTAAACCTTGGTTTCAACGACCCCACCAGGCATGCAGGGGTATTTTTTTACAACACCAACCCGCCCCCCCTTTTTCTGTTTTTGAAACACACACACACACACACAACACACACACACAACACACAGCACACTACAGAAAACTCCCTCACGCACATGCCGCGCACATGGCTTTTTCCGCAAGATTTTTTCTCAGGGACAGACTGCGCTAAGATGTGAAACAAACGCGAGAGTTATAACGTGGTGAGATTCTGATTTTAAAACCATTTATTTCATTCCAAATATTTAGTACATACCTTTTATATCGTTACATTCTTAAGGTATTTTTCACGATGCCTTTCTTACAGATCCTGGGAGGCTTATGCAACCAACCGCAATTGTCCGTGTCGGAGTTCACCCTCAAAAGGCAAGGCTCTCTTGCTATGTCCATCAACACATGGTAAGTTTTCACTCCAGGGGTAGATCCGCCGTCGGGCCTTTTGGTCTTGACTCTGTTCTCAAGGAAAGCCTCGCCCAGCGCCTTTAACTGTTCCCCCATTTTGGAAGAGAATGTCCAGCTTATTCATAAGTGTATGAAAATTGGATAATCCACCCATTTAAAACTCAACACAGGAATAAAAAGTTTACATGTTTGCGGGCTCTGGAAGCTACCGGAGAATTGACAGACTTTGTAGCATTAGCCTTATCATAAAGGTCACAGGCTAAAATTGTCACTTTGTTGTCAGGGCTATAGTCCATTGAAGCAATTCTTAGAGCCTGAGATCACTGACGGCCCGCAGACCTGTTCTTCCAACGCATATCCTGGCACATTTGTAACACTTAGGACCTGTTCAATTTACAAAGAGCCAGCCTGATGTTTAGCCATTCTCTCATCCCCAGAGCCGGGGGAAAACTCCCAGGTTTTGCAGGATAAAGGGGTTTGGGTCCACGGTCTGTGAATATCTTGATACCCGTAGCATCCTCCGGGTGGGAATATGTAAGACATGTGGCCCTCACTCGTACCCCAAAATCCTTTAAAACATTCTGGAGCTTCACACAGAACTTCTTCAAGGCTTTGGTCACTGGGTTCATGACAAGCCGAGCATAACATCCCTAAAATTGGCATAGGTGTCATTTGTTTAATATTCCGGGGGGTTATCATGTACAGCTCTTAAACAGGTATTGTTCAGCGGCTTATAAGGGGCCTTAACCAACCCAAACCGTGAGAACAGTAACAGGTTGACCTGACACATGGTCACTTACTCAACCCAGGGCATGCACCCTTCTACATGACATAGGGTCATAAATCAGTACATAGGGTCATAAATCAGGCTTGGGTCATCAATCATTCACGGCCTGTCAAAGGGACCCTTACTCACCCCATAGCCCCCACCTAACCAGGCTTGTCTATCAGGGCTTGGGTCATCAATCATTAACGGCCTGTCAAAGGGACCCTTACTCACCCCATAGCCCCCACCTAACCAGGCTTGCCTGACCAGAAGACCTGCACCCGTCATCACTACATAGGGTTCACATAGAGTTCACATAGGGTCATCAATCAAAATTTTGACCCGTGACATCTACTCTATCTCTCT
>NC_034182.2:36259819-36367319 GCF_002021735.2 Oncorhynchus kisutch
CAGGCAATAGCTGTCTCTTGTCATAGACTACCCTGAATCTTTTAGTGAGTGGTGCGTTTCTTAGATGGAACCCCTTTTTATCCCTCACTATTTTGTTGTAGGAGCTCAAAATCTCCAAGTCACTATTCTTGTCCTTTACGAACCCCTCGACCAAGCGCGTGATTGATTCCAAGTTTACACGCGGTGCATTTTCATAGTTTTGAGTCACGCCTTTGGCTTTCAACACCACGTGATTGGCTTTAGTCCTAAAAGCATAGCTTTTTGGACCACATGAGGACCATTCTGTAATATGGTCACCCTCTTCGAGTTCACTCGTTAAACCCCCAAGATAGTTGCTAAGTGGGGGGGTCCAATCCCCCGGTTTGCTTACATAGACCACAGAGTCTGTGTCGTGGTAAAGAACCCGCCTCTGAAGCTGTTCCATGAGGGTGTACAGTTCAAGGCGGCCATAGGCTGTGGTAAATGCTGCAAGAAACACATTTACATTACCCGGGGGTAGAACCCACTTTTGGTGGCGCCTCCATTGCACCAAGGCAATGTCTTGACTCAAGAAGGAAAAATGTGAAATTTCGTATTGGTCCGAAAAAACAAATTCCAAAAATTCTTCGGGGTCTTTAATGATCGAAGTTGTTAGCATATTGCATCTCTGCGCTAATTTCCCCCAAAGGGAGTTCAAGTACAATTTCGACACATTTCTTTTGGTTTTGTTGACCTCTATTCTGTCAGGGTCAAGAAGTATGCCTTCTCTGTCATGGTAGTCTTGAATGTACTGGTCTTTACTTTCTTGATCTGTGACCGATGCAGGATAGCCTGAAGCCATCTGCTTGCATCTCAAGAAGGTTTTGATGTACTCTTTAAAAAGTGTGTCTGATTTCCTGGAAAAGTTCCACACTTCAAAGATTTTGGCCACACGATACCCCTTCTCTAAAGCCTTAGAGAATTCTACAGTGACCCATACACCGGTCAGGGCTCTTTCTTGATCTGTGTGATCACAGGGGTTTTCCTGGTTGGGGTTTTCACAGCATGTGCGACAAAGGGGAAAGAAAAGTTTTCCTTTAGGACCCTTGTAAGGCAACACAGGTATAAACAGCCCCCTAGGAGGGTAGACAGTCGCTTTGATTAAACCAAAATAATTTTGGGGTTCGTCAAAGTCGCTGTGAATAATTTCAGGATGCCCTATAGGATAGAATGAGGAACTCATTACATGAGGATATAGGGATGTAAAATCTACATAGCCTATTGTCTCGTCGGGTTGAGCTACATAACGCAATGTCAAAGCATTGGTCCGGCCTCCAAACAAGGCCTGTCGCGGTTCCAGGGGCTCTGGAGGGTCATAATGGGTAAGGAAGGCCTTAACACTAGGATCTGCCTTTTTGAGGGCTGTCCATTCGTGCTCCCACAAAACCACAACTTTTAACCCGTAAGTAGCCTTTAAAGAATTCAGTTTGTCTTGAAACTCTTGGTACATTTCCCCAAAAGTCTTTTGGGTTAGGACACACAAGGTGTGGGGGACAAAGCATAATTTACAACCGTGGAAGAAACAACCGTTGTACTCATACACTGTCTCAACCCCGTCAATCTGTGTGTATCCATCTACATGGTAAGGCCCAAAAGCCTTCTCCCCCCGATTCAAAGCATGTTGGATAAAAATATCTTTATCCTGGGCCAAGTACTCCAACCATTGAATGGAACCACTAGAGTAGGCCTTGAATTGGCGTCGGTAGTTGTCTGGCGATGGGATAGCTATAGATTCAGGAGTTAGATAGTGTGTACGATAGGTTTTCATGCACGCTGATGCAATAGTTGTACAGCTCCAGGGGTCAATGCCCGCATCTTTGATTACCTCTTCTCTGAATCTGAGGCATCCTTCACGAAGTATAACAACGTCATTGTCACAGTATGATTCCATCTCTTTATGGAAATCAAAAGTGCCATGTCTTACGGTCTCGTACCATGTCATGAATCTCTCACGCTCTTTGGGAGACATTTGATCACACCCGTACATTTCGGGGGCTGGATAAGATCCTATATAATGTAGATTCTCCTCAGATGTGAAGAAATGAGGGAAATAGCCTTTGACAGAGTTTTCAAAACCCAAGGCCTCTGGCATTTGAGCCAATCTCATGGGTAAGAAGCTTAAGCTGTCAATGTATCTCTGTTTGAAGGCGGGGTCAACAAAGCATAATATTTTACTCCCTTGAGCTATGACACTGGGTGCCACGCCTTGCTGTATCAAAGGGTTCAGAAGCAGATAGGAGTCATAGGCCCTAGCATTGTGAGCTATAAACGTGAAGTTTCTGTACTGGGCTTTTCTAAAATGTTTTAAAAAGAGTCGGGCACAATCGGGTCCCTCGGCCGACCATTTTTCACCCTTGAAAGTCATGGTTGACACAAAAATAGGCAAATGAACCCCTGATTGCTGAGTTGTCTCAAAATCATAAAACACATATTTCTCTGTATGTTCATCTTCAGCCAAGGGCTGAATGTAACACTCATGTGTTACTTCTTGAACTGCTTCCGCGTCTCTGCTTTTCAAAGGACCTTTACAGATTGGGCAGTGTATAATTCCACAAACATGAGGTTTAGGGCTATCTATTTTAAGGTTGTAATTGCAATGACATTTTGGACATTTCTTGTTAATGTCACAACTGCTTACAGATTTACATGCCTTGGGATGCCATGTTTCAGTTTTGTGTTTTTCGTAACAGTAGGCCGAACGACATGTGCGGTGACAATCCGCACAGGGGGTCAAGTTTAGCGGCTGCATAGGGCAATGTTTATCCAGACATACTGAACAGTTGTAACGGCACGAGTGCCCCCCCATGCGTGTGTAGCCGGTATGACAGGCTGGACAGACATATGGCGCGCCTAAAAAGGCTGTGATGTTAGTTACGGCATAGTAATGCTCATTTTGCACATAAAAGTACATAGTCTTAGGATGTGGTTCGGGTATATTTTGGAACTTGAGGAGAGCGTCATTAGCCCTACTGTGGTACAAAACCACAATCTTGATGTTCAGAAAGTTTTCAAATTTGACTATGTCTGAGAAAGCCACAGCATCCTGTATACCGAGACCCACCGCAGTTTGTAGCTCGAGAGCTTTATGTAACGCGGCTTGATCAGTACATCCGGGGCTGAGTAAGTGGGCCAAACCTATGGCAAAACATAGCTTATTACCTGGATTGTGAACGTTTATGAGATAGGCCCTTTTATTGCTTATGATTTCGGACTGCATTAAACTCTCGAGCTTTCGTCTCTGACCCCCGCCCCCTTGTGGTTGGCGTACTAATTGTACTACAAGTTCGAGGGTCCTATCTGCTAGCACGTTTAAATTTGACTGTACAAGGCGTTCTAGCAGTTTAACAAATTGTTCAAGCTCTGCTTCACCATTCTGTAAAATAAGCGATACCTTGCTCTGTAGACTGTCTCCACAAATTTCCAACTGTAAGAGATCCCTAGGTTCGCTATAATCTCTGATCCTAGCTAACAGTTCATTCAAAGTGTCCATAAGCATTACGTAAAACACAGCATATTCCCGAATCTGACCCCCCCATGCGAAATTGAAAAACTGGCGAACCTCAATATTGTTGAATTTATTTCGACGCAAAACATGTACACTTCGATCAAGACCTCCCCCCTCCAGATTTACTAGGCAATTGTCCAACTGTTCAAAAACATCGTATTGGGTTTCAGACTCTTCGGACATTGGTGTTAAAGGCTGATTTATAGGTGTCTGGGGTGCCGAATTAAACCTAGCGCTCTCGTTCTGTACACTGATCTCAAGACCGCCCCCCTCCAGATTTGCTAGACATTTGTCCAACTGTTCAAAAACATCATATTGACTTTCAGACTCTTCGGACAATGTTGTTAAAGGCTGTCTTAGAGGTGTCTGTGGGGCCGTATTAAACCTAGGGCTCGCGTTAAGCTGGGTAATTAGAGATATGATGGTTTCGGGAATCTGTGTTAACATGTTTTCCTCGGAAGGCCCTGACTCATTCATACGTGTAATAATGTCTATGAGTTCGGAGGGAATCTGGGATAATAGATTTTCATCTATTGTCATTATGTCAATTACCCCCGAATCATTCATATGGTTAACTATATCTTGGAGCTCTGTAGGGATCCTGGCTAAGAGTGTTTCAATTGTCTCACTTTGGTCTATAGGGGGCGCCATCTGTCTAATTAAGGATGTGTGTGTGTGTGTGTGTGTGTGTGTTTACATGTGTGTTTTTTAACGGCGGTATTTGCTTGTTTTAGCCCTAATGTTTTTTAACATACGGGGTAGCTCGCTACGCCAGAATGACACATCCTGATTGTATTGATGCTCGAGTAGAATACACATGCGCCTCTGGAGTAGAGCCTTTCGTGATTTTAAACCCAGGGTAAACGCTTTGAAAAAACGTTCTTGGTCTATTTCAGAATCTGCTGTTTCCCCCACAGAATTGGCCGATTCAAGAAGGTTGGCAGCTTCACAGAACATCAAATCGTCTACCTCAGAAATGTCATTTAAATCTTTGACATCATCAGGTTTCGCTGGTGTCTTTGGAGCCTCCTCGGGGATGCTTGTCTGGGCATCCTCCGATGTTTGTGCGTTGTGTTCATAAGCCGGTGAGGAGTCTGAAATAAAAATAATACATACACAAATAGGTTATTAACCCTAAAATATGTTAAAAATGCCAAATACATTTCAGATATAAGCCTATATATTAACAATACATTAATTAAATACCTCGGCTTTTTTGACGAGGGCTGTTCTGAAGAAGCTCTGAAACCATGGGCTTATGTCTTTGTTCAACCTGTATTACAGCATCTGCAGGTCCGGTAGATGGGGAGCCTGAAAAAAACAAAAAAACAGCATTAGGCCTTGTTTTAACATATTCCGGCATAAAAAAAAAAATATATAAATATTAAAATAATAATATATATAAATAATAATATATAATTGATTCATACCTAGTCCTTGGAACGACGTCTCGTGAATATCGGCCAAGTAGAATTGTTCGGGTGAAGCGGAACTGTGGATCTGAGCACTAATTATCCTTTGGTGTTTAGAAATATGGGGGACAACGTTGTCCTGGCCAAGGGGAGTTGACCTGCCGTTTAAAGTCTCTGTTCGCTGCTTTTGGGTAAATACATCCTGGGAGTAGGGCAGAATTGTCTCGTAGTCATATGCTTCGCAGAAACCGTTCAGGCTCCATAGGGCATCGTTTAACCTTCTAGGCTTTAGGTCCTCTGTAAACATATAAAATAACTTTTAATATAAGATGCCCACACTTTTTGTTTTTAAGGTATAAATATTTTTATGTATGGAATTCTTGGAGCTTACTTACGTTGACAATTCAGGGCAGGCGTTTGTTTCGGAGACCCATGGGATGATTCGAGCTCAGTTATACCTCGGAGTATCTGCGTGAATGCTTCAGAATCTATAAAACATTCGACAATATTAAAGCTATAATCACTTTAGCTAATATTGCCTTGTTATACGGTAAGCATACTGATCCTAATGATTGTTTAATATTTCTATAACATCCCACGCTTTTCAAACAATTCCCCAACAACAACCAAATCTAATAAAGATTTATTTCAAGAACTCACCTTGTGATAGATCCATTAGACTTTTTTCCCCGATTATCTTTTTTAACGCTTCAGTCCGATAACGATTCTTGGAGTTTCTGGAGGTGCTGTTTGCATCGGAACTAAAACGCTGCTAACATTGCCCATGGTTTCTAGCGCTTTTGTACCCTACGACCTAGAGAAAAACCCCTGAATGATTTTTTTACATAGCATTTGGGGTTTGTCGTTTTTTTCGGGCTATACCCCCGCCCATGGTATATTTGACACATTTCAAACACATGGTATTGGGTGTGTCTAAACATTAGGATCCTTTTGGAGCTTCTAAAATCTCCGGGGTGCTAGCACCTAGATGCATGGGGTGTGTTGTTCTCGACATCGCTGGGATGAATGACTTTTTAGCCCCCCTAAAAAAATAGTTTTATGAAAGGCCTTTAAGATTAGGAGTCGTAAGACACAATATTATTGTTGGGGGGTAGGCATCTGTTTTGCAGGCTAGTGTAAACCTTGGTTTCAAACGACCCACCAGGCATGCAGGGGTATTTTTTTAACAAACAACCCGCCCCCCTTTTTCTGTTTTTGAAACACACACACACACACACACACACACACACACACACACAGCCACTACAGAAAACTCCCTCACGCACATGCGCGCGCACATGGCTTTTTCCGCAAGATTTTTCTCAGGGACAGACTGCGCTAAGAGTGAACAAACGCGAGAGTTCATAACGTGGTGAGATTCTGATTTTAAAACCATTTATTTCATTCAAAATATTTAGTACATACATTTTATATCGTTACATTCTTAAGGTATTTTACGATGCCTTTCTTACAGATCCTGGGAGCTTATGCAACCAACCGCAATTGTCCGTGTCGAGTTCACCCTCAAAAGGCAAGGCTCTCTTGCTATGTCCATCAACACATGGTAAGTTTTCACTCCAGGGGTAGATCCGCCGTCGGGCCTTTTGGTCTTGACTCTGTCTCAAGGAAAGCCTCGCCCAGCGCTTTAACTGTTCCCCATTTTGGAAGAGAATGTCCAGCTTATTCATAAGTGTTATGAAAATTGGATAATCCACCCATTTAAAACTAAACACAGGAATAAAAAAGTTTACATGTTTGCGGGCTCTGGAAGCTACCGGAGAATTGACAGACTTTGTAGCATTAGCCTTATCATAAAGGTCACAGGCTAAAATTGTCACTTTGTTGTCAGGGCAATAGTCCATTGAAGCAATTCTTAGAGCCTTGAGATCACTGCGGCCGCAGACCTGTTCTTCCAACGCATATCCTGGCACATTTGTAACACTTAGGACCTGTTCAATTTTACAAAGAGCCAGCCTGATGTTTAGCCATTCTCTCATCCCCAGAGCCGGGGGAAAACTCCCAGGTTTTGCAGGATAAAGGGGTTTGGGTCCACGGTCTGTGAATATCTTTACCGTAGAATCCTCCGGGTGGAATATGTAAGACATGTGGCCCTCACTCGTACCCAAAAATCCTTTAAAACATTCTGGAGCTTCACACAGAACTTCTTCAAGGCTTTGGTCACTGGGTTCATGACAAGCCGAGCATAACATCCCTAAAATTGGCATAGGTGTCATTTTTGTTTAATATTCAGGGGGGTTATCATGTACAGTCTTAAACAGGTATTGTTCAGCGGCTTTATAAGGGGCCTTAACCAACCCAAACCGTGAGAAACAGTAACAGGTTGACCTGACACATGGTCACTTACTCAACCCAGGGCATGCACCCTTCTACATGACATAGGGTCATAAATCATTACATAGGGTCATAAATCAGGCTTGGGTCATCAATCATTAACGGCCTGTCAAAGGGACCCTTACTCACCCCATAGCCCCCACCTAACCAGGCTTGTCTATCAGGCTTGGGTCATCAATCATTAACGGCCTGTCAAAGGGACCCTTACTCACCCCATAGCCCCCACCTAACCAGGCTTGCCTGACCAGAAGACATGCACACGTCATCACTACATAGGGTTCACATAGAGTTCACATAGGGTCATCAATCAAAATTTTGACCCGTGACATCTACTCTATTCTCTCTCAAGTGGATTCAACTGAGATGTTTTTGTTCCTGGCTTACACAGAATAACCACATAATGTCAAGTGGATTCAACTGAGATGTTTTTGTTCCTGGCTTACACAGAATAACCACATAATGTCAAGTGGATTCAACTGAGATGTTTTTGTTCCTGGCTTACACAGAATAACCACATAATGTCAAGTGGATTCAACTGAGATGTTTTTGTTCCTGGCTTACACAGAATAACCACATAATGTCAAGTGGATTCAACTGAGATGTTTTTGTTCCTGGCTTACACAGAATAACCACATAATGTCAAGTGGATTCAACTGAGATGTTTTTGTTCCTGGCTTACACAGAATAACCACATAATGTCAAGTGGATTCAACTGAGATGTTTTTATTCCTGGCTTACACAGAATAACCACATAATGTCAAGTGGATTCAACTGAGATGTTTTTGTTCCTGGCTTACACAGAATAACCACATAATGTCAAGTGGATTCAACTGAGATGTTTTTGTTCCTGGCTTACACAGAATAACCACATAATGTCAAGTGGATTCAACTGAGATGTTTTTGTTCCTGGCTTACACAGAATAACCACATAATGTCAAGTGGATTCAACTGAGATGTTTTTGTTCCTGGCTTACACAGAATAACCACATAATGTCAAGTGGATTCAACTGAGATGTTTTTGTTCCTGGCTTACACAGAATAACCACATAATGTCAAGTGGATTCAACTGAGATGTTTTTGTTCCTGGCTTACACAGAATAACCACATAATGTCAAAGTGGAATTACTGTATGTTTTCTGAATTTTTTAAACAAATTAATTAAACATTTAAAGCTGAAATGTCTTGAGTCAATAAGTATTCAAACCTTTTGTTATGGCAAACCTAAATACATTTGGAGTAAAAATGTGCTTAACAAATCACATAATAAGTTGCTTGGACTCACTCTGTTTGCAATAATAGTGGTTAACATGATTTTGAATGACTATCTCATACCTGTGCCCCACACATACAATTGTCTGGAAGGTCCCTTAGTCGAGCAGTGAATTTCAAACACAGATTCAACCACAAAGACTAGGGAGTTTTTCCAATGCCTCGCAAAGAAGGGCGCCTATTGGTAGATGGGGGGGAGAAGATTGAATATCTTGAATAATAACATTGAATATCCCTTTGAGCATGGTGCAGTTATTAACTATACTGGATGGTGTATCAATACACCCAGTCACTACAAAGATACAGGTGTCCTTCCTAACTATGTCGCTGGAAAGGAAGGAAACCACTCAGGAATTTCACCATGAGGCCGATGGGGACTTTAAAACAGTTACAGAGTTTAATGGCTGTGGCTGGAGAAAACTGAGGATGGATGCCAGTCAAAAGAAGGAAACCTGTACAGAATAAATTGTTTGTAATAAGGCACTGAAGTAAAACTGTTAAAAATGTGGCAAAAAAATTAAAGCACAGGCAAAATCCTAGAAGAAAACCTTGTTTAGTCGGTCTTCCAACACACACTGGGAGACAAATTCACTGTTTAGCAGCACAATAACCTAAAACACAAGGCCAAATATACACTGGAGTTGCTTACCAAAACGACATTAAATGTTCCTGAGTGGCCTAGTTATAGTTTTGACTTCAATCAACTTGAAAATCTATGGCAAGACTTGAAAATGGCTGTCTAGCAATGATCAACAACCAACTTGACAAATAATAATGTGCAAATATTGTACAATCCAGGTGTGCAAAGCTCTTAGAGACTTACCCAGAAAGACTCACAGCTGTAATCTTTGCCAAATCTTGACTTAAGACTTGAAAAAACTTGGACCTCGACTCGACTTTACTTGTTCTTAGAATGCACGACTTGGACTTAATGCTCTTAGAATGCGCGACTTGGACTTAATGCTCTTAGAATGCACGACTTGGACTTAATGCTCTTAGAATGCACGACTTGGACTTAATGCTCTTAGAATGCATGACTTGGACTTAATGCTCTTAGAATGCACGACTTGGACTTAATGCTCTTAGAATGCACGACTTGGACTTAATGCTCTTAGAATGCACGACTTGGACTTAATGCTCTTAGAATGCACGACTTGGACTTAATGCTCTTAGAATGCACGACTTGGACTTAATGCTCTTAGAATGCACGACTTGGACTTAATGCTCTTAGAATGCACGACTTGGACTTAATGCTCTTAGAATGCACGACTTGGACTTAATGCTCTTAGAATGCACGACTTGGACTTAATGCTCTTAGAATGCATGACTTGGACTTAATGCTCTTAGAATGCACGACTTGGACTTAATGCTCTTAGAATGCACGACTTGGACTCCAATGCTTCCCACAGTTGGCTGGATGTCCTTTGTGTGGTGGACCAGTCTTGATACACACAGGAAACTGTTGAGTGTGAAAAACCCAGCAGCATTGCAATTCTTGACACAAACCGGTGTGCCTGGCATTCTTTTGTCCATTATTTAATTGTTTATTAAATTATATTATTAGCCAAAATTATGTATTCTAATTTATTATTAGCAGCCATAGTTCATACATGGCACCATACATGGTTCTATATGGAAACAATTTTGGTTCAGTGGGGTTCCCTTGGGGTTCTGATCAAAGAACCATATAAAAGGGTTCTATATAGAACTTTTAGAGGTTCCATTTATGAAGCAAGTGATATAACCCTTTTTGGTTCTATGAGGAACCTTTTTTCAAGGAGTGCAGTGTCTTTCTCCCAGTACCTTTTCATCCTGTTCAGTGAAAGTCCCATTCTCTCCACACTTCTTGTTGATGGCCTGTGCCACTCCTACCACCTGGGAGGTGAAAGAGAGGGGAAGGGGAAGAGAGAGGAGAAATAGAGAGGAGTGGGGGAAGAGGAAGGAGAGGGGGAAGAGGAAGGAGAGGGGGAAGAGAGAGGAGAGGGTGAAAAGAGAGGGGGAAGAGAGGAGAGGAGGAAGAGAGAGGGGGAAGAGAGGAGAGGGAGAAGAGAGAGGGGGAAGAGAGGAGAGGGAGAAGAGAGAGGGGGAAGAGAGGAGAGGGAGAAGAGAGGAGAGGAGGAAGAGAGAGGAGATGGGAAAGAGAGAGGAGAGGGTGAAGAGGAAGGAGAGGGGGAAGAGAGAGGAGAGGGGAAAGAGAGGAGAAATAGAGAGGGGAGGGGGAAGAGGAAGGAGAGGGGGAAGAGAGAGGAGAGGGGGAAGAGAGAGGAGAGGGTGAAGAGAGAGGAGAGGGGGAAGAGAGGAGAGGGAGAAGAGAGGAGAGGGAGAAGAGAGGAGAGGAGGAAGAGAGAGGAGATGGGAAAGAGAGAGGAGAGGGTGAAGAGATGGGAGAAGGGGAAGAGAGAGGATAAGGGGAAGAGAGAGGAGAGGGGGAAGAGAGAGGATAAGGGAAGAGAGAGGAGAGGGGGAAGAGAGAGGATAAGGGGAAGAGAGAGGAGAGGGGGAAGAGAGCAGGGAGAGCATCCATCAAAACGCAGCCACAACTATAAAGAACAGAACAGAATAAAAACCAATTAGATTACATTATTTCTCTTTGACCTCAATTGCTCTATTGTAAACTCTGAAAAGAACTCCATGTGCATCTTGAAATTGTCCAATATGGGTACAATCTACTCTTAGAAAAAAGGGTTCCAAAAGGGTTCTCCGGCTATCCCCATGTAGACCCCTAAAAGGGTTCTACCTGGCACCAAAAAGGGTCCTTTAAAGGGTTCACCTATGAGGACAGCAGAATAGCCGTTTTAAATTCTAGATAGCACCTTTTTGTCTAAGTATGTAGCTAGTGTTGTGAGATATCTATGGTCTGTAATCCCCTCTACATGTTAGAGTTGGAGAGCTGAAATGTGTTCCCTTGTCTATGGTGTCTTACCTGCTCTCTATAATTCGTTCTGAGTAGCTGAGTACTGTATCTTGTATCCACTGTATTGTGTCTTACCTCTTCTCTGTGGTTCTTGATGGGCATACACAGGATACTCTGCGTCTTATAGCCTGTGATCTGATCCACCTCTGCATTGAACCTGGGGTCCTGTGGAAGAGATATGAACACTATGAACTACAATGTAATTTAACATTACCAGACCTGTACTCGCAAAGCATTTCTAAGTAAGAGTGCTGATCCAGGATCAGACACCCCTCCTGTCTTATTCATGAGGATTTCAAATGCTCTGAGACACATTGTTAACACGGCCCCAAAAACACATGGACATTCTAGACAATTGAGTCCACATAAAGGAATTTTCCCTTTACTGTGAGACCCCTGATCTGGTTCTCCGTTGGTTTAGACAGCAGCTGAGTCCCAAATGGCACCCTAACCCTATATATTGCGCTACACTGTAAAACTAAATTTAATTGTTTCAACTAATTATTATTAAGAAACTGTTTGGCCTTTTTTTTTTAAACTTATCAATCGAAGTGTTGCCTGAATAAAACAAAAAAACATTGGTCCAAAGTTGGTTCCAATTTCAGAAAACATAGGCTCAAATTCTCATTTGTTAATTCAACTAGAAATTATTATTTGGGCATTCTACCTAAAAAAAAGGCTGTGGAACTAGTTACACACACATGCTGCTTTTAACATACAATGTTCTCAATTTAATAATTGACACATGTTGACATACATGATGACATTGTGCAGGTTCATTTATACAGTCATTAATATTCAACATGTCCTCACCTGGGATTTGAAATTCATTTTGAACTTAATCTTAATTCAATCCAGTTTGCTACAGCAGGAAAATAATCCTGCAGCAACTGGAAATGTGGATTATTACGTGGATTATTACGTGGATTATAACTGATAGTCATGTTTGTAGGGGTTGATACATTTTTAATTAGGGCAAATCAGGTTTTAAACATTAGAAGCCTTTTTAAACCTTGAATAAATACACTACAATCAAATTAAGATCCTACATCTGTAACAAACACTGACACATTTTACATCTAAACAATAAATATTTCCAAACAGAGTTTTACTGTATCTTAGATCAACACTCCTACTCTGAGACACTTTTTGAATACAGGCTAAAATCTCGATGACTAATGTAGAGACGGACAATATGATGGGTAGAACCAGACCAAATCTGTGGAAGCACACAAATAATAACCTGCTTTGTTTATTTGAATTATAAAGTCATTTATATGTCTGATGATATTTTAACAAGATAAAGTTAAGTTTTTTGCTAATAATGGCTTTTGGTAACAGTTATATCTTGGAGTCAACATGACGAGTCAGTTCTTCCAACTGTGATAGATATGGTTTAACTAAAAGTCACCACAGTTGTAAAGACAACACTTTATGGGTATTGATAAGAAAGCTTCCCCTGTAATGGGTCTGGCCCGTGAGGTTGCCAATCTCTTTCCCTACAAAGGGCTGCGCCACTCCAACCATCCAGAGGGGAATTTTGATCCCAGTTTAGATTTGAACACCATCCCAACTGCCCTAACTAGGGCTTAACGAGCCAATCAGAGAGCTAGGGGTCTCCCTAGGTAGGAGCTACCACTACGCAGAGTGACGCAGATGCACTTCCTGAAAGCTGTCCGTTTCTACAAACATAACACTGGTCCCGTATCAGGTTCTATGGACCCAGCTGGTGGTTTGTTTTGGTAGCACACACACACACACATGGACGCATATACATGGACACACACCCCTCCTTCCTCCTTGTCCGTTCCAGATTAACAAACTAATTGGATACAGATGTGTTAAAGAGAAGTTACTCTCTCTCTCTTTGTCTCTTTCTCTCTCTGCCTCTTCTAATTGATCTATTTCTCTCTCTGCTCCAGTCTCGGCCCCTGTTGAGGAAAACACTTCATCAGAATCAAGTGCTAGAAAGATCAGCAATAAAGTCATTGTCATTAGTCAGAACACTGTTGGCCGGCAATCAAATGATTGTGTAGCAGCTAATCAGGGGTAAGGTAAACGACGTGATGTCATATGACACGAAACGGGATTAGACAAACATATACATGTATCAGTAAGAACACAATCTCATATATGTAAGTATATATATATATATATATCTGTGTGTATGTATATTTGAGCAATAAGGCACTAGGGGGTATGGTATATGTCCATTATACCAGGTTAAGGGCTGTTCTTAAACACAACACAACGCGGAGTGCCTGGATACAGCCCTTAGCTGTGGTATATTGGCCATATACCACAAACCCCAGAGGTGCCTTATTGCTATTGCTAATGTTTAACAGTATGCGACGTTTCAAAAATCGAGTATGGTTTAAATGCCAGGATGTTCTACTTATTTCAGCTCTTCGTCTAGTATATTTCGATTCACACGTTTCCACGATGCACTGGAAGAGGTAGGCTGCGGGTGATATGCCATTGTTCTCCAAACAACCAAACTAGGCTACATAATTTGGAACATGTTGAACAGCGAAGCTTCTGCGGTGGTGTTTAAATGTAGGCTGTCGTTTTTTGCTCTCCTTAAAATTATCATTAGTATTGTAGGCTACATGTTTGAATGTCTTTTAAAGTGGATTTCTGCTTTCTCATTGAAAAGTGTTTCTTGTTCTCTTCGCCTTCGTCAGCGCTTTTAAACTAAATACAATTTTTTGATTTCTGAATGTGTCGGCACGGGGGACTCGGATGTGGCTGCGATAGTGATGTCATGTTATAATAAGTTGGCCTTATTATTATTCGACCATGCTGGTCATTTATGAACATTTGAACATCTTGGCCATGTTCTGTTATAATCTCTACCCGGCACAGCCAGAAGAGGACTGGCCACCCCACATAGCCTGTTTCCTCTCTAGGTTTCTTCCTAGGTTTTGGCCTTTCTAGGGAGTTTTTCCTAGCCACCGTGCTTCTACACCTGCATTGCTTGCTGTTTGGGGTTTTAGGCTGGGTTTCTGTACAGCACTTTGATATATCAGCTGATGTAAGAAGGGCTTTATAAATACATTTGATTTGATTTGATTTGATGTTAATCAGGCCCTTTGATTGGAACATATGGATTGTCTTAGTTTTGTAGGCGTGGCCTATTTAATGATTTAATGAATGGATCGAGCCCCAGGAGTCTGATCTCGTTCCCACTATGATCAGTGCTTTAGTTTATTATGTTACTGTCCAGCAGTTCTGAATGTACCCTGCACCTGACTGTCCACGTTTTCCTGTGCAATAGCCTTTTGATTTGAGCATTTGAAAAGTTGTGATGTGTGTACTAAGGCTATTTGATTTTATTTATACATGTCACAGCACTTTGATTTCATGATCATAATCTTTTCCGTTTTAAATAGGGTAGATGGGCTATATGGTCTACTACGGTGTAGGTCTAATGTCATAGTCTGCCTATAAACAGTCTTAAGCAGGCCTATAACTCCATTTATATTCTATTCAGAGTTTAGACAAATATGTAGAATGGAAAATTAGATATTATCAGGCAGGTTAATGAGATGCATGTCTGTTGAATTTGTAAAAATCCATCCTCTCTTGGCCCCGCCCCTCCTACTCAGCCAATCAGGAGCCGCTACTGCGTTGTGGCCGAGGCATACTGTATACTTTTTACTAAACGGTACATGCTAAATACACTGAACAAAAATACAAATATAAACGCAACATGTAAAAAGTGTTGGTCCCTGGGTTTCATGAGCTGAAATAAAAGATCCCAGAAATGCACAAAAAGCTTATTAATTTCAAACATTTTGCACAACTTTGTTTTCCTCCCTGCTGGTAAGAATTTCTCATTTGCCAAGATAATCCATCTATCTGATAGGTGTGGGATATCAACAAACTAATTAAACAGCATTATCATTACACAGGTGCACCTTGTGCTGGGGACAATAAAAGGCAACTCTAAAATGTGCAGTTTTGTCACACAACACAATGCCACAGATATCTCAAGTGTTGAGGGAGCGTGCAGTTGGCATGCTGACTGCAGCAATGTCCACCAGATCTGTTTCCAGAGAATTTAATGTTCATTTCTCTACCATAAGCCGCCTCCAACGCCATTCTAGAGAATTTGGCACACTCTCTGCCTTTCTCTCTCTCAAACATCTGCTTTCTCTTTCAAAGACATAATTCCACTACAGGCCATCTGACTGTGTGTGTGTGTGTGGGTGCACGTGTGTGCGTGTGGGTGCACGCGTGTGCGTGTTTGTGTAAGTGAGTGTGTGTGCTTGCGCATGTATATGTGTGTGTGTCAATGTGTGTCAATGTTTAAGCTTTCATCTCCCTCTCCACCAATTGACACAGCTGGGAACCTACTGGGTAGTCCATAGGGAAGATTCCATCTCCTATTGAGAGGGCTCACGGACTGCGCACACAGGACCGGAGGTATGTACTGTATATGTACTGGCATGGTCTAATTGTGTCTGAGAATAAAGACAGTTAGATAGAAATGGAAAACAATGGCCGCCAATAGCACACACAAACAGAATCATGGAAATCTGCAGTCAGCAGACCTGAAAATCTGACCTCAAGTTGTGGGCCCAGGGCAGCAACATCACAATGGGGATCATAGGTTAAAATCCAGCCTGTTCTCCAGGAGTCAGGGCATTGTAACTGGGCAGAGACTGATAGTATGACCTACAATAATTATAGACTGATAGTACGACCTACAATCATTATAGACTGATAGTACGACCTACAATCATTATAGACTGATAGTACGACCTACAATTATTATAGACTGATAGTACGACCTACAATCATTATAGACTGATAGTACGACCTACAATCATTATAGACTGATAGTATGACTTACAATCATTATAGATCATTATAGACTGGTAGTACGACCTACAATCATTATAGATCATTATAGACTGATAGTACGACCTACAATCATTATAGACTGATAGTACGACCTACAATCATTATAGACTAATAGTACGACTTACAATCATTATAGATCATTATAGACTGGTAGTACGACCTACAATCATTATAGATCATTATAGACTGATGGTACGACCTACAATCATTATAGATCATTATAGACTGATAGTACAACCTACAATCATTATAGACTGATAGTACAACCTACAATCATTATAGACTGATAGTACAACCTACAATCATAGACTGATAGTACGACCTACAATCATTGTTGACTGATAGTATGACCTACAATCATTATAGATCATTATAGACTGATAGTACGACCTACAATCATTATAGACTGATAGTACGACCTACAATCATTATGGATCATTAGACTGATAGTACAACCTACAATCATTATAGACTGATAGTAGAACCTATAATCATTATAGACTGATAGTACGACCTACAATCATTATAGACTGATAGTAGAACCTATAATCATTATAGACTGATAGTACGACCTACAATCATTATAGACTGATAGTAGAACCTAAAATCATTATAGACTGATAGTACGACCTACAATCATCATAGATCATTATAGACTGATAGTTCAACCTATAATCATTATATATCATTATAGACTGATAGTACAACCTACAATCATTATAGACTGATAGTACGACCTACAATCATTATAGACTGATAGTACGACCTACAATCATTATAGAATGCGTCCTTTACTAAACTGTATACTTATGACTGACCAGGATCAGGCTTAACTCAACATAATCTTTGTCTGCCCTAGTAACGACAGGCTGAAATGGCATGATGGTTTTATTATTGATTGGAGTAAGAAAGTCATCTGTCTTGTAACATTATACCCAACAAGATCAATATACTCCATCTGTCATGGGAGGACTTGACAGGATTGAGGTGTCTGAACTCTTAAGTAAAAGAAGGTCAACTAGCAAGGATTTCACTTTTTATATCAATATCCAATCATTTCTAGGTAACAATGAAGTACCCTACTGTAATAGATTTTCATTAAAAAGGGCGAAAGTATATTTTTAGGAAAAAACTGTTTCTCAAGCAAGAATTTTGCTAGGACTGTCTGGGAATTGTCTGAGTGGGGAGGAAAACTGGCTGTTATTGGCAGAGAGGTTTGAAACTCTCTTTCTTATTGGTCTATTAACCAATGATGTCACCGTGGAAAGCTGAAACTCTCTCCCATGCAAACCTGCTGATTAGAAGGCCCTGTGTAGATTTGATTTTCACCCAGCAACTACACTACATGACCAAAAGTATGTGGACACCTAATCGTCGAACATCTCATTCCAAGGTCATGGGCATTAATATGGAGTTGGTCCACCCTTTGCTGCTGTAACAGCCTCTACTCTTCTGGGACGGCTTTTCACTAGATGTTGGAACATTGTTGCGGGGACTGGCTTCCATTCAGCCACAAGAGCATTAGTGAGGTCGGGCACTGATGTTGGGCGATTAGTCCTCTGGCTCGCAGTCGGCATTCCAATTCATCCCAAAGGTGTTCGATGGGGTTTAGGTCATGGCTGTGTGCAGCCCAGTCTAGTTCTTCCACAGCGATCTCGACAAACCATTTCTGTATGGACCTCGCTTTGTACACAGGGGCATTGTCATGCTGAAACAGGAAAGGGCTTTCCCTTGTTGACACAAAGTTGGAAGCACAGAATCGTCTAGAATGTCATTGTATGCTGTAGCGTTAAGAACTAAGGGGCTTAGCCCGAACCATGAAAAACAGCCCCAGAACATTATTCCTCCTTCATCAAACTTTACATTTGGCACTATGCATTGGGGCAGGTAGCGTTCTCCTGGCATTCGCCAAACCCAGATTAGTCCGTTGAACTGCCAGATGGCATTGCGCATGGTGATCTTTGGCTTGTGTGTGGCTGCTCGGCCATTGAAACCCATTTCATGAAGCTTTGGACTAACAGTTCTTGTGCTGACATTGCTTTCAGAGACAGTTTGGAACTAAGTAGTGAGTGTTGCAACCGAGGACAGACTAATTTTACACGCTACGCACTTCAGCGCTCGGCAGATCCGTTCTGTGAGCTTGTGTGTCCACTGTCCACATACTTTTTTATATATATATAGTGTATCAGGAATAACACTGATCACATTTTTTCACACTTTTACAGTTTTAGTTGAATCAGCAGTTGTACAAAATGACACAAAACACAGAAAAAAACTGCATTGGGCCTTCAAGTGTGTGTGAGAGAGATCATTGTGCGTGTGTGTGTGTGTGTGTGTGTGTGTGTGTGTGTGTGTGTGTGTGTGTGTGTGTACATGTGTATGTGTGTGTCCTTGTATCTCTGGGAGAATCTCAATTGGTTTTGCTAGACTCGTCGCGTCCTCTCGTCCGCCCTTTCCTCACCTGCTTTTGAAAAAGGTCAAAGGTAATCAAGGAGCGGAGGACAGGACAGGAAACGTGGAAACGAGACTATCCTCTCTCAGGGTGGGAATTTACATGTGGAAAGGGATCAAAACACATGTAGTTGTGAAAGACATCTTATAGATAAAAGGAAAGAAGCGTATAGTTTATAAAATGTGAGCATGCTTTTCTCCTTTGATAAAACAACAGCTGATTGAAATGGGGTGTGGTGGATTGTTAAACACTTCCGCGCTAGATTCCCGGGAGGATACGAAGTAAACTCAGCAAAAAAAGAAATGTTCCTTTTTCAGGACCCTCTCTTTCAAAGATCATTCGTAAAACTCCAAATAACTTCACTGATCTTCATTGTAAAGGGTTTAAACACTGTTTCCCATGCTTGTTCAATAAACCATAAACAATTAATGAACATGCACCTGTGGAACGGTCGTTAAGACACAAACAGCTTACAGACGGTAGGCAATTCAGGTCACAGTTATGAAAACATAGCACACTAAAGAGGCCTTTCTACTGACTCTGAAAAACACCAAAAGAATGATGCTCAGGGTCACTGCTCATCTGCGAGAATGTGCCTTAGGCATGCTGCAAGGAGGCATGAGGACTGCAGATGTCGCCAGGGCAATAAATTGCAATGTCCGTACTGTGAGACGCCTAAGACAGGGAGACAGCACGGACAGCTGATCGTCCTTGCAGTGGCAGACCACGTGTAACAAGACCTGTACAGGATCGGTACATCCGAACATCACACCTGCGGGACAGGTACAGGATGGCCCGTGTTACACCTGGAACGCACAATCCCTCCATCAGTGCTCAGACTCTCCGCAATAGGCTGAGAGAGGCTGGACTGAGGGCTTGTAGGCCTGTTGTAAGGCAGGTCCTCACCAGACATCACCGGCAACAACGTCACCTATGGGCACAAACCCACCATCGTTGGAACAGACAAGACTGGCAAAAAGTGCTCTTCACTGATGAGTCGTGGTTTTGTCTCACCAGGGGTGATGGTCGGATTAGCGTTTATCGTCAAAGGAATGAGCGTTACACCGAGGCCTGGACCTTGGATCTTAATCCCATTGAGTTTGTCTGGGACCTGTTGGATCGGATGGTGAGGGCAAGGTCCATTCCCCTCCAGAGATGTCCGGGAACTTGCAGGTGGAAGTGTGGGGTAACATCTCACAGCAAGAACTGGCAAATCTGGTGCAGTCCACGAGGAGAAGATGCACTGCATTACTTAATGCAGCTGGTGGCCACACCAGATACTGACTGTTACTTTTGATTTTGACCCCCTCTTTGTTCAGGGACACATTATTCCATTTATGTTAGTCCCATGTCTGTGGAACTTGTTCAGTTTATGTCTCAGTTGTTGAATCTTGTTATGTTCATACAAATATTTACACATGTTAAGTTTGCTGAAAATAAATGCAGTTGACAGTGAGAGGACGTTTCTTTTTTTGCTGAGTTTAGTTACCACTTCTCCTAATGAATTGACACTCTCCTGAGCTGACCACTCAGCAGTAAGTGGTCAGCTATCAGCTGTCAGAGCATCTTACCAATTGCTGCAGCTATACACAGCCCATCTGTAAATAGTCCATACAACCAACTACCTACCTCATCCCCATATTTGTTTTTTGTTTTTCTGCTCTTTTGCACAACAGTTTTTCTACTTGCACATCCTCATCTGCACATATATCACTCCAGTGGAAATTGCTGAATTGTAATTACTTCGCCACTACGGCCTATTTATTGCCTTACCTCCTTACTTCATTTGCACACACTGTATACAGATTTTTCTATTGTGTCACCCCATGTGTAACTCTGTGTTGTAGTTTCTGTCGCACTGCTATGCTTTATCTTGGCCAGGTCACAGGTGTAAATGGGAACTTGTTCTCAACTGGTCTACCTGGTTAAATAAAGGTGTTCTCAACTGGTCTACCTGGTTAAATAAAGGTGTTCTCAACTGGTCTACCTGGTTAAATAAAGGTGTTCTCAACTGGTCTACCTGGTTAAATAAAGGTGAAATAAAACACATTTATCGGTTTCCAGGTCACAGAGGAAAGGAAGATGGAGGAGTTGAGGAGAGGATGGATTTTTACCCAATTCAGAATGTCCCCTTGCGTATGGGTTTCCTTCAGTCCAGTGATGAACTTTGACATACAACTTCCTGTTTAATCTCAGAATGTAAAAGCCCCCCCCCCCCTCTCTCTATAAGTGAAATAAGGTCAACTCGCAAGGATTTTTCTTTCCCTCCCTCCTTCCCTCCCTCCCTCCATTCCTCCCTCCATTCCTCTCTGTGGTTTATGCTTGGCCAGTCAATCTCAGGTCCTGCACTCTGTCAGCAAAGACCCAGACTCCCCAACACAAATACTGGCCTGATTCAAAACACACACACACATGCACACACACACACACACACACGCACACGCAGGCACACACACACGCAGGTACACACACACACCAACCTCATTATATTCATCATCATAATCCTAAATACGCAAACCCCACCAGGGTGTTATCTGACACTCAGCAGAAAAACAAGGGAGGCCACAGAAAGGAGGTCAATGGAGGATTACTCTGTATTTCACAGCCCCATATTTACTTGGTACAGTGTCCACTTAGAAAGCACATCATAATAGGGTTATAGAAATAATTCAATGACCCACTGTAATGACCACCTGTGGGTTTCTTTATGACTCATCAAAACACACAAAAAAACTGTTGAACATTTCATAAGTACAACTTCTTTCCACATAACGTCTTAGTAAGTACCAACTGTAATAGGACTGTGAAATTAACCATTCCAAAGGACAAAAGAGATGGAGGCCATCAAACATAGAGAAATAAAAAGCGTCTCACCTCGTAGGCATTCTTGATGTTGAGGGGCTGGCCCGTGGCCGCCACGTGACCCACAATGCCCTTGTTCCATTCCAGACGGATGCAGCTATTGGACACCTCCTCCAGGGTGGAGCCCTCGGCAACGTCAAATAGCCTGCTCACCAGGAACTTCCTGTTGGAGCTGTCCTCGCCCACCTGGGGTCACACGACAAGGAACAGTAAGGAAGTGATGTCATACATATCCAGACTCTACAGGAAGTGTATCTGCAACAGCTTTTTTAAAGTTGTCTCCACAGTGTATACTACGATATGATAATATATGATGTATGATATGATAAGTCAATGTGTTGTCCATTTGCATGGACATGTAATCATTGCTACCTGATATGGTTGTTGAATTAGACAGATACGGATTAGACAGAGATTAAAAGGTCACAAAAAGAACCAGGAAGTCCACTTTGGAGCCAACTTTTCCAACAGCTTCATTCAGCATCATATACTTGAAATTAGGAAGCACAATATATCGGTGAACATATCGGAATGGGCCTTTATTAGCTAAAAATGCCAACATCGGTATTGGCCCAATGTCTAGTTTAACCTCGATGTTAAAAACCGATGTCAAAGCTACCGTGCATACATAATATAACGTAGGTACATGACGTAATGACACCACGTACAATGGTGCGCTACACGTACAACACAGCATTCCTAACCTAGCCCACAATGCCTGCTGTGTGGATCGAGCATTCAACATGTCAAGCAGTCTTTTGAAAGATTAAACATTTCCGCGAGACAACTCAAAGGCAAAATACATTAACGCCATGATAAGGGAACTAATTTCCCTTGACAATCAACCGTTCTCTGTCGTGGGTGATGTTGGCTTTCGCTACTGGTCGAGCACCGGGACACACTACCAAGTGCGCTATTTTTCAGATGTTGCCCTACCGGAGTCACACAGTAATAGCGTCACTGCTATTAGCTTCACGACATACTATGGAATGACGTTTTTGTCTTTGCGTGTCAAAAAAGATACACATCAAATTACACTATTTGACATTAACACTATTTGACGTATTAAATAAGTTATTAATTTGACATGTCAAATAACACAGTTATAGCTAGCTTTAGCTTGGCACCTAGCTAACACCAATACAACCAGCCTGAAAACAATGACCAGTAGAAACTGCAGTCATATTCATTCTTTTTAGCAATGATTTAGGAATCCTTGTGAGTAACTATTAGCTAGGTATCCACTTGTTGTTCTCCTATTGAAATTGAACCTCAGTTCATGAAAATAAATAGCTAGCCAGCTACTTAACCCTGTTGCCAAAAGCTAACGTTATAAGCAGCCAGCTAGCTTCGTGGCTAGTAAGGCTCGACCGGACCGGGTTATGTGTTGTGAACCTAGCCACTATAAGAATTAGGCACAATAGTGGAATTTGCGGTTTGTCTCCTTGAAAGTGATGCAGAAGGTGGCAATTGGTGGAATCATGCCATATTTAGACTAGATCATGTTAAAAAAGATTGGAATGTGAAGCAATGAAATGAGGTATCAGTCTTTTTTATTTATTTTATTTATTTTACCTTTATTTAACCAGGTAGGCAAGTTGAGAACAAGTTCTCATTTACAATTGCGACCTGGCCAAGATAAAGCAAAGCAGTTCGACAGATAAAACGACACAGAGTTACACATGGAGTAAAAACAAACATACAGTCAATAATGCAGTATAAACAAGTCTATATACAATGTGAGCAAATGAGGTGAGAAGGGAGGTAAAGGCAAAAAAGGCCATGATGGCAAAGTAAATACAATATAGCAAGTAAAATACTGGAATGGTAGTTTTGCAATGGAAGAATGTGCAAAGTAGAAATAAAAATAATGGGGTGCAAAGGAGCAAAATAAATAAATAAATTAAAATTAAATACAGTTGGGAAAGAGGTAGTTGTTTGGGCTAAATTATAGGTGGGCTATGTACAGGTGCAGTAATCTGTGAGCTGCTCTGACAGTTGGTGCTTAAAGCTAGTGAGGGAGATAAGTGTTTCCAGTTTCAGAGATTTTTGTAGTTCGTTCCAGTCATTGGCAGCAGAGAACTGGAAGGAGAGGCGGCCAAAGAAAGAATTGGTTTTGGGGGTGACTAGAGAGATATACCTGCTGGAGCGTGTGCTACAGGTGGGAGATGCTATGGTGACCAGCGAGCTGAGATAAGGGGGGACTTTACCTAGCAGGGTCTTGTAGATGACATGGAGCCAGTGGGTTTGGCGACGAGTATGAAGCGAGGGCCAGCCAACGAGAGCGTACAGGTCGCAATGGTGGGTAGTATATGGGGCTTTGGTGATAAAACGGATTGCACTGTGATAGACTGCATCCAATTTGTTGAGTAGGGTATTGGAGGCTATTTTGTAAATGACATCGCCAAAGTCGAGGATTGGTAGGATGGTCAGTTTTACAAGGGTATGTTTGGCAGCATGAGTGAAGGATGCTTTGTTGCGAAATAGGAAGCCAATTCTAGATTTAACTTTGGATTGGAGATGTTTGATATGGGTCTGGAAGGAGAGTTTACAGTCTAACCAGACACCTAAGTATTTGTAGTTGTCCACGTATTCTAAGTCAGAGCCGTCCAGAGTAGTGATGTTGGACAGGCGGGTAGGTGCAGGTAGCGATTGGTTGAAGAGCATGCATTTAGTTTTACTTGTATTTAAGAGCAATTGGAGGCCACGGAAGGAGAGTTGTATGGCATTGAAGCTTGCCTGGAGGGTTGTTAACACAGTGTCCAAAGAAGGGCCGGAAGTATACAGAATGGTGTCGTCTGCGTAGAGGTGGATCAGGGACTCACCAGCAGCAAGAGCGACCTCATTGATGTATACAGAGAAGAGAGTCGGTCCAAGAATTGAACCCTGTGGCACCCCCATAGAGACTGCCAGAGGTCCGGACAGCAGACCCTCCGATTTGACACACTGAACTCTATCAGAGAAGTAGTTGGTGAACCAGGCGAGGCAATCATTTGAGAAACCAAGAGTGTCGAGTCTGCCGATGAGGATATGGTGATTGACAGAGTCGAAAGCCTTGGCCAGATCAATGAATACGGCTGCACAGTAATGTTTCTTATCGATGGCGGTTAAGATATCGTTTAGGACCTTGAGCGTGGCTGAGGTGCACCCATGACCAGCTCTGAAACCAGATTGCATAGCAGAGAAGGTATGGTGAGATTCGAAATGGTCGGTAATCTGTTTGTTGACTTGGCTTTCGAAGACCTTAGAAAGGCACGGTAGAATAGATATAGGTCTGTAGCAGTTTGGGTCAAGAGTGTCCCCCCCTTTGAAGAGGGGGATGACTGCAGCTGCTTTCCAATCTTTGGGAATCTCAGACGACACGAAAGAGAGGTTGAACAGGCTAGTAATAGGGGTGGCAACAATTTCGGCAGATAATTTTAGAAAGAAAGGGTCCAGATTGTCTAGCCCGGCTGATTTGTAGGGGTCCAGATTTTGCAGCTCTTTCAGAACATCAGCTGAATGGATTTGGGAGAAGGAGAAATGGGGAAGGCTTGGGCGAGTTGCTGTTGGGGGTGCAGTGCTGTTGTCCGGGGTAGGAGTAGCCAGGTGGAAAGCATGGCCAGCCGTAGAAAAATGCTTATTGAAATTCTCAATTATGGTGGATTTATCAGTGGTGACAGTGTTTCCTATCTTCAGTGCAGTGGGCAGCTGGGAGGAGGTGTTCTTATTCTCCATGGACTTTACAGTGTCCCAGAACTTTTTTGAGTTAGTGTTGCAGGAAGCAAATTTCTGCTTGAAAAAGCTAGCCTTGGCTTTTCTAACTGCCTGTGTATAATGGTTTCTAGCTTCCCTGAACAGCTGCATATCACGGGGGCTGTTCGATGCTAATGCAGAACGCCATAGGATGTTTTTGTGTTGGTTAAGGGCAGTCAGGTCTGGGGAGAACCAAGGGCTATATCTGTTCCTGGTTCTAAATTTCTTGAATGGGGCATGTTTATTTAAGATGGTCAGGAAGGCATTTAAAAAAAATATCCAGGCATCCTCTACTGACGGGATGAGATCAATATCCTTCCAGGATACCCCGGCCAGGTCGATTAGAAAGGCCTGCTCGCAGAAGTGTTTCAGGGAGCGTTTTACAGTGATGAGTGGAGGTCGTTTGACCTCTGACCCATTACGGATGCAGGCAATGAGGCAGTGATCGCTGAGATCTTGGTTGAAGACAGCAGAGGTGTATTTAGAGGGGAAGTTGGTTAGGATGATATCTATGAGGGTGCCCGTGTTTAAGGCTTTGGGGAGGTACCTGGTAGGTTCATTGATAATTTGTGTGAGATTGAGGGCATCAAGTTTAGATTGTAGGATGGCTGGGGTGTTAAGCATGTTCCAGTTTAGGTCGCCTAGCAGCACGAACTCTGAAGATAGATGGGGGGCAATCAGTTCACATATGGTGTCCAGAGCACAGCTGGGGGCAGAGGGTGGTCTATAGCAGGCGGCAACGGTGAGAGACTTGTTTTTAGAGAGGTGGATTTTTAAAAGTAGAAGTTCAAATTGTTTGGGTACAGACCTGGATAGTAGGACAGAACTCTGCAGGCTATCTTTGCAGTAGATTGCAACACCGCCCCCTTTGGCAGTTCTATCTTGTCTGAAAATGTTGTAGTTTGGAATTAAAATGTCTGAATTTTTGGTGGTCTTCCTAAGCCAGGATTCAGACACAGCTAGAACATCCGGGTTGGCAGAGTGTGCTAAAGCAGTGAATAGAACAAACTTAGGGAGGAGGCTTCTAATGTTAACATGCATGAAACCAAGGCTATTGCGGTTACAGAAGTCGTCAAAAGAGAGCGCCTGGGGAATAGGAGTGGAGCTAGGCACTGCAGGGCCTGGATTCACCTCTACATCGCCAGAGGAACATAGGAGGAGTAGAATAAGGGTACGGCTAAAGGCTATGAGAATTGGTCGTCTAGAACGTCTGGAACATAGAGTAAAAGGAGGTTTCTGGGGGCGATAAAATAGCATCAAGGTATAATGTACAGACAAATGTATGGTAGGATGTGAATACAGTGGAGGTAAACCTAGGTATTGAGTGATGAAGAGAGAGATATTGTCTCTAGAAACATCGTTGAAACCAGGAGATGTCATTGCATGTGTGGGTGGTGGAACTAATAGGTTGGATAAGGTATAGTGAGCAGGACTAGAGGCTCTACAGTGAAATAAGCCAATAAACACTAATCAGAACAGCAATGGACAAGACATATTGACATTAAGGAGAGGCATGCTTAGTCGAGTGATCAGAAGGGTCCGGTGAGTGGAGAGGTTGGTTGGTGATTTAGACAGCTAGCCAGGGCATCGGTAGCAAGCTAGCATAGGATGGAGGTCTGTTGTTAGCCACCTCTTGCGTTCCGTCAGTAGATTAGTGGGGTTCCGTGTGGTAGAGGGGATTAATCCAAATCACACAACAACAACAAAAATAAAAACAATAGATATAGTTATAGAGGCCCAAGAAGAAAACATAATAATAATAATAAAAAATAAAAATAAAAATATAAAAAAATTGTCCGATTGTCTAATCAGATAGCAGCCGGTAAGACAGCTAACGGTTAGCAGGCCGCAGATGGGCGTTCAGGTAACGTCGCGACGGAGGAGCCAGCCGAATAACTCCTTCGGGTAGATAACGTCGGCAGTCCAGTTGTGAAGGCCCGGTGGGGCTCCGCGAAGGCAGTAAAACGGGTCCGGATAGGTGACTGCAGCCCAGGTGTGATTGATGGAACTCAGGAGTGATTGACGGAGCTTGCTAGCTCCGGAATAATTGATGTTTGCTCCGGAATCGACGAAGGCCGATAGTCACACGGATAGCAGCTAGCTAGCTGTGAGATCCGGGTATGAATGTCCAGAGAGCAGTCGAAATCCAGGGACATGGAGAGAAAAATTGGTCCGGTATGTTCCGTTCCGAGCCGCGCTGCGCCGTACAGAACTGGCGATAGATTTTCGAGCTAAAGGATAGCTGATGACCACAAACCGTGGTTAGCTGAATACTAACGATTTGCCAGTAAAGGAGCTAACTAGCTTCTGAACTAGCTTCTGGATTAGCTTCTGGCTAGTTTCAGGCTAGCTTCTTGGAGTTTCTGGCTAGCTTCTTGGAGGATTACAGATCTGAGGTAAATAATACTTTTTTATAAATATACATTGGTGAGGCGGGTTGCAGGAGAGTGTTTTGAAGATGAGTTGATGGAAAATAAAAATAAAATGTATGTGAAAAAGTTGTAAATATATATATATACAGGACACGACAAGACGAGGACAAAAGACGTCTGAACTGCTATGCCACCTTGGATAGAATACCCGGTGACACCCGCAGAACACAACTGTGAAGTGTTTATGCAAACATTAGCGTTGTAGCTCTTATCGCGGGACCGTGACTGTGTGAAATCACCTCCCCAGTCAGCCTATTGTATTAACATTCATACTGCACTGTAAAGCTTTACCTAAGGATTGGGGATCAATGAAATGGGCTATCAAATCAAATCAAAATCAAATTTATTTATATAGCCCTTCGTACATCAGCTGATATCTCAAAGTGCTGTACAGAAACCCAGCCTAAAACCCCAAACAGCAAGCAATGCAGGTGTAGAAGCACGGTGGCTAGGAAAAACTCCCTAGAAAGGCCAATACCTAGGAAGAAACCTAGAGAGGAACCAGGCTATGTGGGGTGGCCAGTCCTCTTCTGGCTGTGCCGGGTGGAGATTATAACAGAACATGGCCAAGATGTTCAATGTTCATAAATGACCAGCATGGTCGAATAATAATAAGGCAGAACAGTTGAAACTAGAGCAGCAGCACAGTCAGGTGGAAGTTGAAACTGGAGCAGCAGCATGGCCAGGTAGACTGGGGACAGCAAGGAGTCATCATGTCAGGTAGTCCTGGGGCATGGTCCTAGGGCTCAGGTCAGTTGAAACTGGAACAGCAGCATGGCCAGGTGGACTGGGGACAGCAAGGAGTCATCATGTCAGGTAGTCCTGGGGCATGGTCCTAGGGCTCAGGTCCTCCGAGAGAGAGAAAGAAAGAGAGAAGGAGAGAATTAGAGAACGCACACTTAGATTCACACAGGACACCGAATAGGACAGGAGAAGTACTCCAGATATAACAAACTGACCCCAGCCCCCCGACACATAAACTACTGCAGCATAAATACTGGAGGCTGAGACAGGAGGGGTCAGGAGACACTGTGGCCCCATCCGAGGACACCCCCGGACAGGGCCAAACAGGAAGGATATAACCCCACCCACTTTGCCAAAGCACAGCCCCCACACCACTAGAGGGATATCTTCAACCACCAACTTACCATCCTGAGACAAGGCTGAGTATAGCCCACAAAGATCTCCGCCACGGCACAACCCAAGGGGGGGGGCGCCAACCCAGACAGGATGACCACAACAGTGAATCAACCCACTCAGGTGACGCACCCCCTCCAGGGACGGCATGAGAGAGCCCCAGCAAGCCAGTGACTCAGCCCCTGTAATAGGGTTAGAGGCAGAGAATCCCAGTGGAAAGAGGGGAACCGGCCAGGCAGAGACAGCAAGGGCGGTTCGTTGCTCCAGAGCCTTTCCGTTCACCTTCCCCTCCTGGGCCAGACTACACTCAATCATATGACCCACTGAAGAGATGAGTCTTCAGTAAAGACTTAAAGGTTGAGACCGAGTTTGCGTCTCTGACATGGGTAGGCAGACCGTTCCATAAAAATGGAGCTCTATAGGAGAAAGCCCTGCCTCCAGCTGTTTGCTTAGAAATTCTAGGGACAATTAGGAGGCCTGCGTCTTGTGACCGTAGCGTACGTATAGGTATGTACGGCAGGACCAAATCAGAGAGATAGGTAGGAGCAAGCCCATGTAATGCTTTGTAGGTTAGCAGTAAAACCTTGAAATCAGCCCTTGCTTTGACAGGAAGCCAGTGTAGAGAGGCTAGCACTGGAGTAATATGATCAAATTTTTTGGTTCTAGTCAGGATTCTAGCAGCCGTATTTAGCACTAACTGAAGTTTATTTAGTGCTTTATCCGGGTAGCCGGAAAATAGAGCATTGCAGTAGTCTAACCTAGAAGTGACAAAAGCATGGATTAATTTTTCTGCATCATTTTTGGACAGAAAGTATCAGTCTTCTCAATACCCAAGATATTGTTTCCCAACGTCCTCCTCAGAGATATCAGACTCCAAAACATCCACACAGTATTGTTTTTCCTCAGGAATAGTGTTCAATACACATAGGTTGACAATAAATGTGTCTCAATTCACAGTTGTTTCAGAGTCCCGCAATAAGAGCTACGACGTGAATGTTCTCTTGGTGTCACTGAGTAGACTGATACCCCATGTCATTGATCCACAATCCATAGGTAAGGTTGTACAGTAGAATAAGTATGCCACCAATGCAATTCTAAAGAATAATACATCCAGTGTGATTTCAACAGATTTTTGGCAAATTAACAAATTAGTGTCTTTTGTTGATTTTACATAACATTCCAACCTCGTTTAGCATGATCTTTTAAATTATGGCATAATTCTACTATTTGTATTCATTTGCATCACTATCAATGACATACTTTTATTTTGAAGGCTAAGCCCAAAGTCCACTATTGTGGTTAATCCTTATTGTGGCTAGAGTCCGACCACCATTAATTAAATAAGAACTGTCTTATAAATTTGCGTTATTTTAGATGATGACACCTAGCTATATAGTTAGCTAGCTAACTATAGCTACTGAAACAGATTATGGGAAGAACTCTGTTTGCATACATGAGCTAGCTAGCTTTTTTTATGACCAGAACTGTAGATGCACGAGACAACTTTACCAGCATCATAGCATACGTATTGATTAATCGTTGTGACATATGAAATACGAGTGATAGTGAAATCAATGTGTAATAACTATGTAAAAAATGTATGAACACATTCAATTACTATGTTAGAGCCAGTTTGCGCTGTTCTGTGAAGGGAGAAGTACACAGCGTTGTACAAGATCTTCAGTTTCTTGGCAATTTCTCGCATGGAATAGCCTTAATTTCTCAGAACAAGAATAGACTGACGAGTTTCAGAAGAAAGGTCTTTGTTTCTGGCCATTTTGAGCCTGTAATCAAACCCACAAATGCTGATGCTCCAGATACTCGACTAGTCTAAAGAAGGCCAGTTTTATTGGTTCTTTAATCAGAACAACAGTTTTCAGCTGTGCTAACATAATTGTAAAAGAGTTTTCTAATGATCAATTAGCTTTTTCAATCAATCAAATGTATTTATAAAGCCCTTCTTACATCAGCCGATGTCGCAAAGTGCTGTACAGAAACTCAGCCTAAAACCCCAAACAGCAAGCAATGCAGGTGTAGAAGCAAGGTGGCTAGGAAAAACTCCCTAGAAAGGTCGGAACATAGGAAGAAACCCAGAGAGGAACCAGGCACTGAGGGGTGGTCAGTCCTCTTCTGGCTGTATCGGGTGGAGAATATAACAGAACAGGGCCAAGATGTTCATAGATGACCAGCAGGGTCAGACAATAATAATCACAGTGGTTGTAGAGGGTGCAACACGTCAGCACCTCAGGAGTAAATGCCAGTTAGCTTTTCATAGCCGATCATTCAGAGTTAGAGACAGCAGGTGCGGTAGAGAGAGAGTCCAAAACAGCAGGCCTGGGACAATGTAGCACGTCCAGTGAACAGGTCAAGGTTCCATAGCCGCAGGTAGAACAGTTGAAACTGGAGAAGCTTAAAATGATAAACTATGATTCGCTAACACAACGTGCCATTGCCGTTTCCAGCTACAATAGTCATTTACAACATTAAGAATTTATACACTGTATTTCTGATCAATTTTATGTTATTTTAATTGACAAAAATGAGCTTTTCTTTAAAAAACAAGGACATTTCTAAGTGACCTTAAACTTTTGAACAGTAGAGTACGTAAATGCCAACAAAATAACTTTTTAGTCAGTATGGTGTGTGTGTAACCTTTATTTAACTAGGCAAGTCAGTTAAGAACAAGTTCATATTTACAATGACGGCCTACCCCGGCCAAACCCGAACGACGCTGGACCAATTGTGCTCCGCCCTATGGGACTCCCAATCACGGCCGGATGTGATACAGCCTGGATTCGAACCAGGGACTGTAGTGACGCCTCGTGCTGTCACGGCCGTTAAAAGAAGAGTACCAAGGTGCAGCGTGATGAGCGTACATTTTCTCTTTATTTGGAAAATGACGCCGAACAAAATTATAAACACTACAAAAACAAATCGTGACGCTAAAGGCTATGTGCCCTAAACAAAGTCAACTTCCCACAAAGACAGGTGGGAAAAAGGGCTACCTAAGTATGGTTCTCAATCAGAGACAACGATAGACAGCTGTCCCTGATTGAGAACCCTACCAGTCCAAAACATAGAAATACAAATAATAGAACATAGAATACCCACCCCAACTCACACCCTGACCAAACCAAATGGAGACAATAAAAAGGATCTCTAAGGTCAGGGCGTGACACGTGCACTGAGATGCAGTGCCTTAGACCGCTGCGTCCATGTGTGTGTGTTAACTATTTAACTGTACTAGAATGCTTAAAAGGCCGCTAAAATTGTAAATATCGCTTATCGTTATCGGGTTTTTTTTGGAGGGGGGCAAGGAAAATATCGGATATCGGTATCGACCAAAAATTTCGTATCGGTGCATCAGTACTTTGAGAGTACTGATCATAAATACTTTGAGATTTATGATCACTTTGCCATCCTTCCTCATTTCATCCTAGGTGTGTTTCATGACATACACTAGCCACTGTTCGATCCTTCTTCCTCTCATCCCAGTGGCCCTGCTACAAACAGAGCACTGTGGGTATTGTAGTCCATGGTGCCACTACCTACCAGGAAGAGGGAGTAGCGGTCCGCGGCGATCAGCTCGTTGATGTGCAGGAAGATCTTGTGGCACAGCGCTGTCACATCCAGGTGACTCGACACATCCCTCACCAGCTCCAACAGCCTGGCACAGCGGTCCAACCCCCGGGCACTGCCAACCTCGCCCATCATCCCTGTGGGGATACCAACCCCGACCCCTCCCTGCTGGGTTCTGAAGGGTGTCCGGATGTCGCCTCGGTCGGGTTCGGTGTCGCAGAGGAAGGTTAGTGAGCCTTCCGCGTCCTTGACCACGATGGGCCTCAGCGGCCTGTCAAACTCAGATGCAGAGATCTTGCGGGTGGGGGTGCTGGGAGCGGGGCTGGGGGGCGGGGCTGGAGAGGGGGAACGCCTGTCGTTCAGGCCCAGGGAAGGGGGCAGGGAGGAGGCTAAGCAGGGGCTGTCTGAGGGCTTGGGTCTCTGGGGTAGAAGGGTTTCTTTGGAGGATGATGAGGAGGAAGAGGAGGAGGAGGAGGGCTGGATGGAATGGACTCGCTCAGCAAACCATGCATTCACCATCTCCCTGCAAATACACAACACAAAGGAGGTTATAGGGCCATTTCAAGAGAGTAAAAACAGTAATACACATTGTACAACAAGACCATTTAGTACATTTACAGTCTGAGGAATTGGTCTATTTGATTAGATTATTATATGACATTAACACAATATTAACACAACATTAACACAATATTAACACAACATTAACACAACATTAACACAATATTAACACAACATTAACACAATATTAACACAACATTAACACAATATTAACACAACAAGTCATAAATCATTAACAAGACATTAACACAACATTAACACAACATTAACACAACATTAATACAATATTAACACAACATTAACACAATATTAACACAACAAGTCATAAATCATTAACAAGACATTAACACAACATTAACAATACATTAACCAACATGAACAAGACATTAACCAACATTAACAGGACATTAACCAACATTAACAGGACATTAACCAACATTAACAGGACATTAACCAACATTAACAGGACATTAACCAACATTAACAGGACATTAACCAACATTAACAGGACATTAACCAACATTAACAGGACATTAACCAACATTAACAGGACATTACCCAACATTAGCAGGACATTAACCAACATTAACAGGACATTAACCAACATTAGCAGGACATTAACCAACATTAACAGGACATTAACAGGACATTAACCAACATTAACAAGACATTAACCAACATTAGCAGGACATTAACCAACATTAACAGGACATGGTAAGTCATTATTGGACTTACTGCAGGATTCTGAAACACACACCCAAACACACACCCAAACACACACCCAAACACCCCCACACACACCCAAACACACCCACACACACCCACACACCCAAACACACCCACACACACCCAAACACACACACACACCCAAACACACCCAAACACACACACACACACCCAAACACACACCCAAACACCCAAACACACCCACACACACCCAAACACACCCACACACCCAAACACACCCACACACACCCAAACACACCCAAACAAACCCAAACACACCCAAACACACACACACACCCAAACACACCCAAACACACACACACACACACACACCCAAACACACACACACACACATTCTTTCTCATACAGTAACTCACAAATGAATTATGTTGAGCAGTATTAGTAGAACATGACTGCACAGTGCCAGCATTCAAAAACACAAGGTGTTAACCACAAGATTCCCAGGTTTATTTGTGTCAAAGACCTACTGCACCTGAACAGCCCTACTGAAATCTTCAAAAAAACCTGTGGCTGTCAAATGCATTTGCCACAAAATGTACCTGTAGATTAGTCTGCCTGCCAGGCACATAAAACTGAGCCCTAACCACCATATGAAATGGCAAGCCAATGGGAGCGGAATGCTATCTTATTTGCATTATTTGCATTCAAGTCTAGCCACACACATTTTGCATAAGATATGGCAGCCCTAACGTGTCCTTACTGCTAAATCAATAGCTGTCAGAGATCTGAGTTTCAGCCCTAAGCATCTGATCTTCTCATTTTTTGAAGTGCCAATCAAATAATGTTTTCTTACAAGGTGTGGTTATGGAATTAGGAAGTGGAAAATAATGTGGACACACAAAATAATACATCTCTCCACTTTGTTTTGTCTGAGAAATATGTCTGACCTTTTCACGGGCCTGAAATCTACATGTAAATTATACAAATGAAATGTGCAATAAACAATGACAGGCACACTTATTCTGGCTAGACTGGAATGCAAATAAGTAGCCCTAAATCACAGGAGGCTGCTGAGGGGATGAAGGCTCATCGTAATGGCTGGATCAGTGGTCAATAGAATGGTATCAATCATATGGAAACCATGTGTTTGATGTGTTCCATGCCATTCCATTTGTTCCGTTCCAGCCATTACTTTGAGCCCGTCCTCTCCAATGAAGGTTCCCCCGGCCACCTGTGCCCTTTATAAGTCATATCCTACTCCCCTATGATAAACTAGGACTGATAGTTGTGGTTCCAAGGTATGTCCCTCGCTATATGCCCAGAATATATCCAGGATGACAGTAAGGTTGCTGGTTTGCTACTGGCATTATATTTGAGTAATTTAGCAGACACTCTTATCCAATTAGGGTTAAGTGCCTTGCTTATTAAGGGCACATCGACATACTTTGGCTCAGGGATTAGAACCAGCAACCGTTTGGTTACTGGCCCAACGTTCTTAACCACTAGACTATTTAGCTGAATCTTACCCAGGAATTTATAGTGTGCTCCTGTGAGATAAAATATTGTAAATAATGACTGATTACTGACTTTAAGTCATTAATCAATCAATCAATCAAATGTATTTATAAAGCCCTTCTTACATCGGCTGATGTCACAAAGTGCTGTACAGAAACCCAGCCTAAAACCCCAAACAGCAAGCAATGCAGGTGTAGAAGCACGGTGGCTAGGAAAAACTCCCTAGAAAGGCCAAAACCTAGGAAGAAACCTAGAGAGGAACCAGGCTATGAGGGGTGGCCAGTCCTCTTCTGGCTGTGCCGGGTAGAGAGGAACCAGGCTATGAGGGGTGGCCAGTCCTCTTCTGGCTGTATTGGGTGGAGATTATAAAGAACATGGCCAAGATGTTCAAATGTTCATAGATGACCAGCGGGGTCAAATAATAATAATCACAGTGGTTGTCGAGGGTGCAACAGGTCAGCACCTCAGTAACATTTTACTGCAGTGGGCTAAATCAGGCTCACACAGTATTTATTGGTCGTCTGAAACAAATCTGCTTTGAAACAAAAGTATAAAACCCTCACACACAAGAAGACACCTGTACCATGTCAGATATAGAGTTGAAATGTATAACATTTTGAGTTTGCATCCTAATATTAAACTTTATATACATCACAGAAGACTGAAATGTAACAAAACAGTTTGACATAGAAACACTGGATTTTTGCCATTTAAAAACACGTGTGTTTATTAATTTATGAAATTATGTTATTAATATTTTTCATAATTTCATAAATTAATAAACATATATATATATATATTTTCAACAAATTGTCCTTCTAGGTTTCGTAATCTGAGTAAATTACAGTAACACGTGGCACTGCAATATTTCAAAACATGTAATAACCCCTTTATATTATAATAAAGACAAAACAATGAATAATTTCAATAGTATCTATTCCAAAACTCTGAAAATTGATTTGCTCCATGTCACCCTCCATCTCAGACTGTTCTGAGATCGTTTCTATAGTTAGAAACAGGCAAGATTGGCATTCCTGAAACATTACTTGGGAGAAATTTACTTGGCTCATCGTGCTCTAGCGACTCCTTGTGGCCGGCCGGGCGCCTGCAGGCTGACCTTGGTTGTCGGGTGAACAGTGTTTCCTCCGACACATTGGTTCGGCTGGATTCCGGGTTAAGCGGGCGGGTGTTAATTAAGAAGCGGGTCATGTTTTGGAGGACGCATGACTCGACCTTCACCTCCCGAGCCCGTTGGAGAGTTGAGGCGATGAGACAAGATCGAAAGTGGGGAGAAGAATTTTTTAAAATAATTGTGTGGTCTATTTTTATTATTATAATAAAACTATTAGACCATTCCTGGTGAACAAGCAAACCATTAGGCTACAGCAGAATTAATGGTTTCAATGTTATGGTCTCCAATGGTCTTCAATGGTGTGACAGGTAGCCTAGTGGTTAGAGTGTTGGACTAGTAACCGAAAGGTTGCAAGATTGAATCCCCGAGCTGACAAAGTAAAAATCTGTCATTCTGCCCCTGAACAAGGAAGTTAACCCACTGTTCCTAGGCTGTCATTGAAAATAAGAATTTGTTCTTAACTGACTTGCCTAGTTAAATAAAGGTAAAAGTCCCAAACATATATTATATAGTGTTTTGCGATGGTATTGAATTATTTTGGTGTTGTCAAAACATTTTAATCCCTAGTTAATTTCTCCATCAGTGTTTTGGGTCTTTGGGAAAAGTCTTCATATGAGAATTGCACCATAAGGATAGCCCTCCACAGAGAAGTCTTCATATGAGAATTGCACCATAGGGATAGCCCTCCACAGAGAAGTCTTCATATGAGAATTGCACCATAAGGATAGCCCTCCACAGAGAAGTCTTCATATGAGAATTGCACCATAGGGATAGCCCTCCACAGAGAAGTCTTCATATGAGAATTGCACCATAAGGATAGCCCTCCACAGAGAGTTGCCACTTGAACTATTCAAGGAGAGTTGGGTTGAAACATTAGGTTGATAAGAGAAGGACAAACTGCATTGCTTTCATGGAGGAATTGTGAGAATGACGTCACAATTTGTTTTCATGAGCCAAATCTATTGGTTTTCTAACCAAAGTTGCAAAGTAAATGTTGTGATATATTTAATAAACAAGAGACCAGCAAAATGGATTTAAAAAAAGAGCGTGGTGGCAGTAGCAGCATCTAGTGGTCAAAACCAGGTACTTCCAAAATATTTTACGGTAATTAATGCAAGCGATTTCAAGGATTCATTTCACTGAACAGGGGATGAAAACAAATCTACAGATTCACAGGGATTACATTACATGGTATGGGGAAGCAATAATCCAGGAGAACATTGGATGAAAACAAATCTACAGATTCACAGGGATTACATGACATGGTATGGGGAAGCAATAATCCAAGCCGAAGCTTCATATTACTTGTCAAACATAAATAACTGATACTGTACGCTGGTTGTTGAGGAGGATTGCATGGGATGGGTGGCATTTGACAACAACACAAATATTCCTTCATGTTTTACTCATTGGAAGGAAGAAGTTTGGTCCAAATCAGATGTTGGTACCTATATTTATTGAATATTATCTGAATCCTATAAATTAAAATGGCCAGTTTAGGTGCTTAGCTTATCAATTAGCTTAATTTATCAGAGATCAAATCATATTTCAACATAATAATGTTTCAGGAATGCTAATCATATCTCTTACTAACTACCGAAACGGTTTCAGAACAATCTGAGATGATGGGTGTCGAAAATTGTCCTTCCCACTAGGCACACACTGGCTGAATCAACGTTGTTTCCACATAATTTCTATTAAATTACATTGAACGTGGAATAGATGTTGAATTGACGTCTATGCTCGATGGGTTGTGCTTTTTGAGGTGGAACGACCCAATAACAAAAAGCATTTTGGATAACTTTTCATTCACGGTGCGCGTTTGGAACACAATGGAAAGGAATCACCCCAATAAAGGTTAATGGTTTAACTTCTGCTCTGAATTATCTTGCTATTTTGGTGAATGGTTACTGATTGTAAAGACGATTGTGCGGCGCATTAATAAATGTCAATAAATTGCTGTGGAGAGACGCTGGATACAGCTGGACATTGCGCGTAATACCATAAAAGGCTACAATATAGCGTGCCATATCGCAGTTAAACTCTCCAACCTTGTACAGTAGTCTAGCATGTTATTTTACGTTGAAACAAACAACCCACGCAGGTAAAATAGGCTGCCAGTGCCTTTCAATGCACGGGCCACATTAATTATCGCCCAAATTGCTTAAAATAGAATGCACGGCGATGATGTGTCGTAAACAGAGCTATCCCTGTTTCGTAAATACAATGAATCACTTTTACGACTTCAGTCTCTCCCCGCGCTTACCTTGTAGCCTTCCTGACAACGTAGGAATGAGCGAACTCCAAATGGTCATCAAGCCACGCTTCCATCCTTTCACTTTCTGGGGGATAGCAGCCCTCCATGCTCAAAACCCAAATCCCCCCAATTAATCAGATTACCATCAACACTCCGAAGATGGAAGCAAATAATATCAGTCGCTGGTAAGCAGTGTGTGTGGTAGTAGTCTTCTGTTTTCAGGGAGCGCTTCCTACATTGTGAGCGCGTGTGGGTAGACTTCGGCAAGACTTGAATTGCCTTTGTGCAGCAACATCGCACCCCTCCTAGTCTCTCACTCTAAATTCTAAATGAACTATATTTTCCATGCTATATTCTAGCATGGAAAAGCAATGCATATTTTGTGTGGTCTGTTTGCGTATTTGACAGAAAAGTAGATATGGGCTTACCTCAAGGGTAATAAATGGCAATAATATTTTTTTGCATATCCAGCATGGCAGATATTTTTCACATTTGTGAGTTAAGTAATTCTTAGGTGCTCCAGAAGTCAGCTGAACATAATTTAGGCATAAATGTCATTCAAATAGATTCACATTTTCATGTTTGATTGTTCTCTATTTACGGCTCCTTCCGTACACTCCAATGAACTTGACTTGCCTCAGATGGGGCACATGTGTGTGATTGGGTTTTGGTGAGTGCTGATACAAGGGAACATCAATCAATATCACCTACAAGGACGCATTTTACTTTGAGGGAATGCAGAGTGTGAATCGACCGCTGGTTATCTTCTAGTTTTTTTCGTATTCAAAGTTGCTGGGTCTGTAGTCATAAAGCTTCACAGCGTAGCACTGTTACTCTGAGACGCTTCATGGATACGGACCACCAAGTCACAATCCCTCAATCACTGAAACATACTCCATTAACCCCCCCACACCCCCCCCTATTTGACAAATAGTAATGGACTATCCATTGCCTTGCCCCAGACACTCTAGATCCTGTGTGTCTGGTGGGACCCTGCTGATACTGTGGGGTTATCTTACCCAACAGATGGTTTCTCTTTTCCCCCTGAGGACACAGGACCTGCCCTCAGGCATATGGGAGCTCCCTGGCTTCCTACTAGAGAATCTGGACAGTGCAGTACATTAAGCCTCTTAAGGCTTCTAGTCTATCAGCATGGATGCATATGCACCCACACACTAACCCTAACCCTAACCGGTACTCTTACCGTTACCCTAACCTTAATCCAAAAACCTAACCTGAACCCTAACCCGAAACCTTAGCTCCTGACCCTAACCCTAAAACTAACCCGTACTCTTACTGTTACCCTAACCTTAATCCAAAAACCTAACCTGAACCCTAACCCGAAACCTTAGCTCCTGACCCTAACCCTAAAACTAACCCTAGCTCCTATCCCTAAACACTAATTCTAACCTTAACCCTAACCCCCTAGAAATAGCATTTGACCTTGTGTGGACTAACAAAATCTTCCCAGGTGGTGACATTATTGGTCGTTTACTCTTCATGTGCTGTTCCCCATAAGAATAGTTAAACACATCCACACACACACACACAGGGGTCAGCCCCAGGCTTTCTTCCAGATGTTCCCACAGTGGGTTTCAACCTGAGCTAGTCAAGACTGGACATGTCAGGTCTCAGTCTTTCTAGCAAACAGAGCACAAGCTTACATTGTTGTGGGTTGATGCTTTAAAGATTCTTTACTCAGCTGGATGGACCATTAAAGCATACTTGAAAGCCTGGAGGCTGGTTGCAGTAGTGGCGGAAGTTTATATGAGTGTTTGTGCATGTATAGGTGTGTGTGTGTGTGTGTGTGTGCATGTATAGGTGTGTGTGTGTGTGTGTGTGTGCATGTATAGGTGTGTGTGGGAGTGTATAGGTGTGTGTGGGTGTATAGCTGTGTGTGTGTGCATGTACAGGTGTGTGTGTGTGTGTGCATGTATAGGTGTGTGTGTGGGCGTGCACACTTGTGTGTGTTCATTCTTGTGTGTGTATGTCCTCCACAGGGATGCTGTGTCCTTGTGTAATCACTCAGCAGACAAGGTTGTGTCACAACTGGCCGTGATTGGGAGTCCCATATGGCGGCGCACAATTGGCCCAGCGTCGTCCAGGTTTGGCCGTCATTGTAAATAAGAATGTGTTCTTAACTGACTTGCCTAGTTAAATAAAGGTTAAATAAACTAACATAAACAAGGAGAAGTTGGACTGTGCTGGCACAGCCTCTAAGTCAAACAACACAGCCCTCTCCACCATATAATTCCCTGCTCTAGCTTAAATAGCACTCACACTATTGTAAATGTGGCCTTCAGTTGTACTCTGAGAGATAACCGCACTGGGGTAAAACTTTCCACACGCAATACATTCCCATCATGAAAGCCATGCTAACTGCAGTGCACCACACACACTGCTGTCAAGTCAAAACAATCCTACTTCTTAACCACGATGGGCAGTAGCATGGGTTAGCACAATCTAATGCATAAACAGTCTATATACCCCCCCTCTTTCTCTCTCTCTCTCTCTCTCTCTCTCTCTCTCTCTCTCTCTCTCTCTCTCTCTGTCTCTCCTCTCTCTCTCTGTCTGTCTGTCTGTCTGTCTGTCTGTCTGTCTGTCTGTCTGTCTGTCTGTCTCTCACACTCACTCTCACACTCACACTCACACTCACACTCACAAACATGTGTCTGAAACATCGAGGGGCTTTACTTTACGGCTGTGACACATAGTCGGTAAAGAAGGCCTAGATTCTCTTGTTCTAAATGGTGACTCAAATATAACTGTAAAAACACTGACACACTTTACTGTAAATATGTTTTTAAGTTGTCTTTATCATAATCAGACAAAATGTATTGTCTAGAAAATACTATTTAAGCAATAAGGCCCGAGGAGGTGTGGTATATGGCCAATATACCACAGCTATGGGCTGTTCTAACATTAAAGAAGTCTCGAGGTATTGCTCGCCTGAAGTAGAGTACCTTATGCTGTAGATCACACTATCTATCAGGAGGTTTCTCATTTATAATTCGTAGCCGTCTATTTACCACCACAGTTGATGCTGGCACTTAAACCGCACTCTACCAACTCTATAAGGCCAGAAGCAAACAAGAAAATGTTCACCCAGAAGTGGCGCTCCTAGTGGCCAGGAACTTTAATGCGGGAAACTTAAATCAAATCAAATTTTTACATGTGCAACCAGAGGGAAAAAAACCTCTAGGCCACCTTTACTCCACACACAAAGATGCATACAAAGCTCCCCTCCATTTGGCAAATCTGACCATAATTCTTTCCTCCTTGTTCCTGCTTACAAGCAAAAACTAAGGCAGGAAGTGCCCGTGACTCACTCAATATGGAAGTGGTCAGATGACGCGGATGCAACAGGACTGTTTTGCTAGCACTGACTGGAATATGTTCCGGGATTCATCCAATGGCATTGAGGAGTACACCACCTCAGTTATCGGCTTCATCAATAAGTGCATTGACGATGTCGTCCTCACAGTGACCGTACGTACATATCCCAACCAGAAGCCATGGGTTACAGGCAACATCCACATCGAGCTAAAGGCAAGACCTGCCGCTTTCGAGGAGCGGAACACTATTCCTGAACGCTTATAAGAAATTCTGCTATGCCCTCAGATGAACCATCAAACAAGCAAAGTGTCAATGCAGGATTGAGATTGAATCCTACTACACCGGCTCTGACGCTCCTCAGATGCATCAGGGCTTAAAAACTATCATGGACTACAAAGCGAAACCCAGACTTGAGCTGCCCAATGACCCGAGCCTTCCAGACGAGCTAATTTACTTTTATGATCGCTTCGAGGCAAGCAACACGGAAGCATGCACGAGAGCACCAGCTGTTCTGGATGACTGTGTGATAACGCTCTCGGTAGCCGATGTGAGCAAGACCTTTAAACAGGTCAACATTCACAAAACCAAATGGATTACAAGGACGTGTACTCAAAGCATGCATGGACCAACTGGCAAGTGTCTTCACTGACATTTTCAACCTCTCCCTGACTGAGTCTGTAATACCAACATGTTTCAAGCAGACCACCATAGTCCCTGTGCCCAAGGAAGCGAAGGGAACCTGCCTAAATTATTACTGCACCACAGCACTCACGTCAGTAGCCATGAAGACCTTTGAAAGGCTGGTCATGGCTCACATCAACAGCATCCTCCCGGATACCCTAGACCCACTCCAATTAGCATACCGCACCACAGATCCACAGATGATGCAATCTCAATCGCACTCCACACTGCCCATTCCCACCTGGACAAAAGGAATACCTATGTGAGAATGCTGTTCATTGACTACAGCTCAGCATTCAACACCATAGTGCCTACGAAGCTCATCACTAAGCTAAGGACCCTGGGACTAAACCTCACTCTGTAACTGGATCCTGAACTTCCTGACGGGCTGGGCCCAGGTGGTAAGGGGAGGCAACAACACGTCTGCCAAGCTGATCTTCAACACTGGGGCCCCTCAGGTGTGTGTAATTAGTCCCCTCCTGTACTTCCTGTTCACCCACGACTGCGTGGCCAAACAACTCCAACACCATCATTAAGTTTGCTGATGACACAACAGTGGTAGGCCTGACAACAAAGAGACAGCCTATAGGGAGGAGGTCTGAGAACTGGCGGTGTGGTACCAGGACAACAACCTCTCCCTCAATGTGAGCAAGACAAATGAGCTGATCGTGGACTACAGGAAAAGGCGGGCCGAACAGGCCCCCATTAACATCAACGGGGCAGTAGTGGAGTGGGACGAGAGTTTGAAGTTCCTTGGTGTCCACATCACCAACGAACTATACTTGTCCAAACACACCAAGACACATCACTGCTTGGTATGGCAACTACTCGGCATACTCGGTAAGGCGCTACAGAGGGTAGTGTGTACGGCCAAGTATATCACTGGGGCCAAGCTTCCTGCAATCCAGGACCTATGTAATAGGCGGTGTCAGAGGAAAGCCCATAAAATTGTCAGAGACTCCAGTCACCCAAGTCATAGACTGTTTTCTCTGCTACCACACGGCAAGTGGTACCGGAGTGCCAACTCTAGGACCAAAAGGCTCCTTAACAGCTTCTACCCCAAAGCCATAATACTGCTGAACAATTAATCAAATCCTCCCCCTCCATTTGTTTTGTACACTGCTGCTACTCGCTGATTATTATCTATGCATAGTCACTTCACCCCTACCTACATGTACAAATGACATAACCTGTAGCCCCGGACACTGACTCGGTACTGGTAACCCCTGTATATAGCCTCGTTATTGTTATATCATTGTGTTACTTTTTATTATTTTTTATTTTTTACTTGAGTTTATTTGTTAAATATTTCTTAACTCTTCTTGAACTGCACTGTTGGTTAAGGGCTTGTAAGTAATGTTTCACAGTAAGGTCTACACTGTTGGTTAAGGGCTTGTAAGTAATGTTTCACGGTAAGGTCTACACTGTTGGTTAAGGGCTTGTAAGTAATGTTTCACAGTAAGGTCTGCACTGTTGGTTAAGGGCTTGTAAGTAATGTTTCACAGTAAGGTCTACACTGTTGGTTAAGGGCTTGTAAGTAATGTTTCACGGTAAGGTCTACACTGTTGGTTAAGGGCTTGTAAGTAATGTTTCACAGTAAGGTCTACACTGTTGGTTAAGGGCTTGTAAGTAATGTTTCACAGTAAGGTCTACACTGTTGGTTAAGGGCTTGTAAGTAATGTTTCACAGTAAGGTTTACACTGTTGGTTAAGGGCTTGTAAGTAATGTTTCACGGTAAGGTCTACACTGTTGGTTAAGGGCTTGTAAGTAATGTTTCACAGTAAGGTCTACACTGTTGGTTAAGGGCTTGTAAGTAATGTTTCACAGTAAGGTCTACACTGTTGGTTAAGGGCTTGTAAGTAAGCTTTTCACGGTAAGGTCTACACTGTTGGTTAAGGGCTTGTATGTAATGTTTCACAGTAAGGTCTACACTGTTGGTTAAGGGCTTGTAAGTAATGTTTCACGGTAAGGTCTACACTGTTGGTTAAGGGCTTGTAAGTAATGTTTCACAGTAAGGTCTGCACTGTTGGTTAAGGTCTTGTAAGTAATGTTTCACGGTAAGGTCTACACTGTTGGTTAAGGGCTTGTAAGTAATGTTTCACGGTAAGGTCTACACTGTTGGTTAAGGGCTTGTAAGTAATGTTTCACAGTAAGGTCTGCACTGTTGGTTAAGGTCTTGTAAGTAATGTTTCACGGTAAGGTCTACACTGTTGGTTAAGGGCTTGTAAGTAATGTTTCACAGTAAGGTCTACACTGTTGGTTAAGGGCTTGTAAGTAATGTTTCACGGTAAGGTCTACACTGTTGGTTAAGGGCTTGTAAGTAATGTTTCACGGTAAGGTCTACACTGTTGGTTAAGGGCTTGTAAGTAATGTTTCACGGTAAGGTCTACACTTCGGCGCATGTGACAAAGTTTGATTTGATTAGATTTGTTCTTATGCACGACGCAACATGGGTTGCCTGAATACAGCCCTTAGCCGTGGTATATACCACCAACCCCTGAGGTGCCTTATTGCTCTTATAAACTGGTTACCAATGTAATTACAACAGTAAAAATAAATGTTTTGTTATACCCTGTGGTATACGGTCTGATGTACCATGGCTTTCAGCCAATCAGCATTCAGGACTAGAACCACCCAGTTTATAATACGTGTTTAATAAAGAACTCATACAATTATTGATATGCTTCTTATGTTTACATGTATGTAATACTCAGTGTGATGTTTTGTTCTGTTAAATGTCATGTTTCATATAGCAAGGCCCTTCAAATATCACAGCTACCCAGCTAACAAATCTAGGTAGAGAGAACGTTTTTGTTCTGTTACCCGTAATGTTACACGTAACGTTACACTGTTACACGTAGTGTCCAGTTTTCCTTTAGTTAGGGGAATATTCTATCTATTTTAGCGAAAACCTTCGGATAAACTTTTTCGCATGTTTTGGTGTTAAAGTTCGGAGAACATTCCGTTAATGTCAAGAAGAACTTATCTAGAATTTGGTTATCTAGAATGTGGTTATCTAGAATGTGGTTATCTAGAATGTGGTAACAACATTAATGTTCCAGACACATTTTTTGTGGGGACGTTGCAGGAACATTCCTGCGTCCAGTTTTCTGAGGTTTCGGAGAACATTCCATCAACGTCACATCAGTCATACACAGAACATTCCATCAACGTCACATCAGTCATACACAGAACATTCCATCAACGTCACATCAGTCATACACAGAACATTCCATCAATGTCACATCAGTCATACACAGAACATTCCATCAACGTCACATCAGTCATACACAGAACATTCCATCAATGTCACATCAGTCATACACAGAACATTCCATCAACGGCACATCAGTCATACACGGAACATTCCATCAACGTCACATCAGTCATACACAGAACATTCCATCAACGTCACATCAGTCATACACAGAACATTCCATCAACGTCACATCAGTCATACACAGAACATTCCATCAACGTCACATCAGTCATACACAGAACATTCCATCAACGTCACATCAGTCATACACAGAACATTCCATCAACGGCACATCAGTCATACACGGAACATTCCATCAACGTCACATCAGTCATACACAGAACATTCCATCAACGTCACATCAGTCATACACAGAACATTCCATCAACGTCACATCAGTCATACACGGAACATTCCATCAACGTCACATCAGTCATACACAGAACATTCCATCAACGTCACATCAGTCATACACAGAACATTCCATCAACGTCACATCAGTCATACACAGAACATTCCATCAACGTCACATCAGTCATACACAGAACATTCCATCAACGTCACATCAGTCATACACAGAACATTCCATCAACGTCACATCAGTCATACACAGAACATTCCATCAACGTCACATCAGTCATACACAGAACATTCCATCAACGGCACATCAGTCATACACAGAACATTCCATCAACGGCACATCAGTCATACACGGAACATTCCATCAACGTCACATCAGTCATACACAGAACATTCCATCAACGTCACATCAGTCATACACAGAACATTCCATCAACGTCACATCAGTCATACACAGAACATTCCATCAACGTCACATCAGTCATACACAGAACATTCCATCAACGTCACATCAGTCATACACAGAACATTCCATCAACGTCACATCAGTCATACACAGAACATTCCATCAACGGCACATCAGTCATACACGGAACATTCCATCAACGTCACATCAGTCATACACAGAACATTCCATCAACGTCACATCAGTCATACACAGAACATTCCATCAACGTCACATCAGTCATACACAGAACATTCCATCAACGTCACATCAGTCATACACAGAACATTCCATCAACGTCACATCAGTCATACACAGAACATTCCATCAACGTCACATCAGTCATATACAGAACATTCCATCAACGTCACATCAGTCATACACAGAACATTCCATCAACGTCACATCAGTCATACACAGAACATTCCATCAACGTCACATCAGTCATACACAGAACATTCCATCAACGTCACATCAGTCATACACAGAACATTCCATCAACGTCACATCAGTCATACACGGAACATTCCATCAACGTCACATCAGTCATACACGGAACATTCCATCAACGTCACATCAGTCATACACAGAACATTCCATCAACGTCACATCAGTCATACACAGAACATTCCATCAACGTCACATCAGTCATACACAGAACATTCCATCAACGTCACATCAGTCATACACAGAACATTCCATCAACGTCACATCAGTCATACACAGAACATTCCATCAACGTCACATCAGTCATACACAGAACATTCCATCAACGTCACATCAGTCATACACAGAACATGCTTGCCACGTTCTCTGAATATTAATTGGCATATTAACCTGTTTTAATGACACTCCTGAATCACTATAATCAGTAAAAGTTTTTCTTGAGTGTACCTTTAACAGAGCTGAGATTTACTTCAAAGTGCATTCACCTTATTGCTTACGCCTATCCAGCTATCTCAGATCTACACGAATGCCTAGGGAGGAGGGTTAATAGTTTATCCGGGACAGGGCCTAACTATACTGGCCCGATAAGCAATGCCCTAGAGAAATCCCTTATTGGGACAGTGTTTATGGCGTTCGTCATTGGTGCTGGTGGCCTAGGTTCGAGTTGTTGGGTTTTTAGCTAGGTACATACCAGGTCTACCCCTCTGACATGCATTACTTACACGTGATGAATAATGTGAGAACTGTGAGCTGCTCTGTGTCTCCAGACAGTGAGCTGCTCTGTTTCTCTAGACAGTGAGCTGCTCTGTGTCTCCAGACAGTGAGCTGCTCTGTTTCTCTAGACAGTGAGCTGCTCTGTTTCTCTAGACAGTGAGCTGCTCTGTTTCTCCAGACAGTGAGCTGCTCTGTTCCTCCAGTGAGCTGCTCTGTTTCTCTAGACAGTGAGCTGCTCTGTTTCTCCAGACAGTGAGCTGCTCTGTTTCTCTAGACAGTGAGCTGCTCTGTTCCTCCAGACAGTGAGCTGCTCTGTTCCTCCAGACAGTGAGCTGCTCTGTTTCTCTAGACAGTGAGCTGCTCTGTTTCTCCAGACAGTGAGCTGCTCTGTTTCTCCAGACAGTGAGCTGCTCTGTTCCTCCAGACAGTGAGCTGCTCTGTTTCTCTAGACAGTGAGCTGCTCTGTTCCTCCAGACAGTGGCCTGCTCTGTTTCTCCAGACAGTGAGCTGCTCTGTTCCTCCAGTGAGCTGCTCTGTTTCTCTAGACAGTGAGCTGCTCTGTTCCTCCAGACAGTGAGCTGCTCTGTTTCTCTAGACAGTGAGCTGCTCTGTTTCTCCAGACAGTGAGCTGCTCTGTTCCTCCAGACAGTGAGCTGCTCTGTTTCTCCAGACAGTGAGCTGCTCTGTTTCTCTAGACAGTGAGCTGCTCTGTTTCTCTAGACAGTGAGCTGCTCTGTTTCTCTAGACAGTGAGCTGCTCTGTTTCTCCAGACAGTGAGCTGCTCTGTTTCTCTAGACAGTGTTCAGAGTCTCTGGAGGGAAGGGGCTTTATCTCATAACACACATATCTTTCTCGCTCTCCATTTCTCTCTCCATTTCTCTCTCCATTCATTGGTGGACAAGTGATGATTTTCTGGCTGTATCTCTCTCTGTGTCTTACCCCCCCACCCCTCTCCGTCTGTCTCTCCATCCCTGTATCTCTCTCTGTGTCTTACCCCCCCCCCCCCCACCACCACTCTCCGTCTGTCTCTCCATCCCTGTATCTCTCTCTGTGTCTTACCCCCCCACCACTCTTCGACTGTCTCTCCATCCCTGTATCTCTCTCTATGTCTTACCCCCCCCACCCCTCTCCGTCTATCTCTCCATCCCTGTATCTCTCTCTGTGTCTTTACCCCCCCCACCACTCTCCGTCTGTCTCTCCTTCCCTGTATCTCTCTCTGTGTCTTTACCCCCCCACACCACTCTTCGTCTGTCTCTCCATCCCTGTATCTCTCTCTGTGTCTTTACCCCCCCACCCCTCTCCGTCTGTCTCTCCATCCCTGTATCTCTCTCTGTGTCTTTACCCCCCCCACCACTCTCCGTCTGTCTCTCCATCCCTGTATCTCTCTCTGTGTCTTACCCCCCCACCCCTCTCCGTCTGTCTCTCCTTCCCTGTATCTCTCTCTGTGTCTTACCCCCCCCACCACTCTTCGTCTGTCTCTCCATCTCTGTATCTCTCTCTGTGTCTTACCCCCCCCACCACTCTGTGTCTGTCTCTCCATCCCTGTATCTCTCTCTGTGTCTTACCCCCCCACCCCTCTCCGTCTGTCTCTCCATCCCTGTATCTCTCTCTGTGTCTTACCCCCCACACTCCTCTCCGTCTGTCTCTCCATCCCTGTATCTCTCTCTGTGTCTTACCCCCCCACCCCTCTCCGTCTGTCTCTCCATCCCTGTATCTCTCTCTGTGTCTTACCCCCCACACTCCTCTCCGTCTGTCTCTCCATCCCTGTATCTCTCTCTGTGTCTTACCCCCCCCCCCCCCCAATATCTCCTTAGAAATACCGGACCTGCTTAGATTAGAGTACCTCTGTCCATGCAGGTCAGTTTATGTGCAGACAGGCAAAGTAGTTATTTTATTTGACTTAACCTTTATTTAGAAGGGGTCTGGGATGTAATGGCTAGTCTATGCTGCCTCTCAATATTTGACAAAACACAGAACCATCTCTGTAGAACGTCAGCACATGGTCACTGGGAGTAAATGAAATTGGAAGAGAAAAAAATAGGTTTGCAGTCCAAGGGGAAGGCTTTGTCTAACAGAACAAAACTGACCTACTGCCTCTGTCTGTGTGAAGCAGCCGAGGGGCCTGGTCTGTTTCAATGTTCTTCCAGAACCCGGTACCCGCTGTTGTAAAACTGTCCTGTGTTCCATGGAACTGTGTTTTTACAGTGGAAGACTGGGGGGGGGGGGGTCACTAAGTAGTTCCAAACAACAACAACAAAAAGTAATTTCCTGAGCCGCTGGAAGCACACTCACTCTGAAAGAGCACATTTCCATTTGCAGAGCAATATCAATCATGGTTCGCCTCAGTCTTTTTCTCTCCTTCTGAGCCATGACATTAAGGTGCGAGAGAAGTTTACCCTATTTTTTCCAAAGGTTTTGGAACATGAGTAAGAGTTATTGCACGGCCATTCTAACTATCTTCTGACCTATTTGAAGAGTGTCTACCTGCTTCCCTGCGTGCATGTGTATGTATGTGTGTGTTTACGTGTGGGTGGCTGAGTGGGTGGGTGGTTGTGAGTGCATGCAAGTGTGTGTGTGTGCCTGTGTGTGTCCTGCTTAGGAAAACAGACCAGGGAAAAAAACAAGTTTTTCTTGACTGATTTTGTAAATGCTGCAACACCTCCTTAGAGGATAAATTATAAGTGGGAGCCACTCTGCAAGAATAATTTGAATACATTTGCATGGCCTTTCAGTGTCTCACACACACACACGCACACACACACACACACACACACACACACACACACACATACACACACACACACACCTCTTAGCTTAATGATGAGCATTTTGCAGAATATGCAGGTTCCAAGCTGAATAGCTCTGTGTAGTGTTCCGGATTTGTCAGTAGCCCTACACCTTCAGCTGTAGTAACATGTAATTCTTCTCCCATTGCAGTGTGTCACGGCGCTTCAGAATGACTCATGCGTACGGGAGAAACGGAATACATTACTAAAGTGAAATCATTGCTGGGGGAATTCACTTACTGCTATAAAGATGAGCATCATCCTCATTATAAGCGCAATCTACAGCATCATCAACCCACTAGACACACACTGGTTGAATAAAAGTTGTCTCCACGTCGTTTCAATGAAATGACGTTGAACCGATGTGGAATAAACATTGAATTGACGTCTGTGCCCACTGGAAAGACTTTTCCAACAAGAAACTGAAAATTTAACTTGGAAAAAAAATGGGAACAAGATCACGATCTGACACCTAGGTATTGAATAGCAGTATATTGCCAATGTTCCCTGTTCCCAGATTAAAAAAGTGGAAAAGTGATTTAAAAAAAGAATCCAGACCAAACAGAATTGATGTTACCTTGCATACCCCTAATGAGAAACGTTTTTAGTGTGGCTACAAATATGGGGTTTAAAAAACCTATTTAATTATATCAGGTTGAAAGGATATCATGTTACTCTTCAGTGAAAATATTTTAGTGACTGGTCTTCTATGTGTCACGGAACTGGATTCATTACCACCAACCCCGGACTGTCTTGTCTCATGCACACCTGGTTCCCATTCCCCCTGATTAGTATGTTATATATGTGCCCACCTGGTTCCCATTCCCCCTGATTAGTATGTTATATATGTGCCCACCTGGTTCCCATTCCCCCTGATTAGTATGTTATATATGTGCCCACCTGGTTCCCATTCCCCCTGATTAGTATGTTATATATGTGCCCACCTGGTTCCCATTCCCCCTGATTAGTATGTTATATATGTGCCCTCTGTTCCTCATTGTCCTTGTAGGTTGTTGTTACCATGTCCATTGGTCTTGTGAGCACCTGTTCTGTTGTATCGGCTTCCATGCTACATGTTATTGTGCACTTTTTAAAATTATTAGTTTTATTGTATTTTTTATTTTAACCCTTTTTCTCCCCAATTTCATGGTATCCAATTGTTTAGTAGCTACTATCTTGTCTCATCGCTACAACTCCCGTACGGGCTCGGGAGAGACGAAGGTTGAAAGTCATGCGTCCTCCGATACACAACCCAACCAAGCAGCACTGCTTCTTAACACAGCACCATCCAACCCGGAAGCCAGACCACCAATGTGTCGGAGGAAACACCGTGCACCTGGCAACCCTGGTTAGCGTGCACTGCGCCCGGCCCGCCACAGGAGTCGCTGGTGCGCGATGAGACAAGGATATCCCAACCGGCCAAACCCTCCGTAACCTGGACGACGCTCAGCCCATTGTGCACTTTCTTTACGGGTCTCGTTCCGTGTATTATTTAGAGGTTTACACCTCGCTCTTTTGATTGGCTGGAGTAAATAAAACCCTCTGTTACGTATTCCTGCGCTCGTCACCTTTCAATATACAACGTGACAATATCTTGAGAACATGGCAACGATGTGCATGTTACGATTGTGACGGCCTTGCCTCAGGGAATTCTATTATGCCTGTACAGCACATTCTATTTTCATTACATCACATGTGTATTTCTACATAAATGATGTGTCTTTCTATGCATTCCCTTCCACCCAAAATACAGTATGTGCTCTAACAATGGCCTTTTCCCTATTATCTGTATCCCAGAGGAATTTGGCTTTGAAATAGACTATGCATTCGTTTCAAAATTAAAGATGCTTGTCAGACATTCCAATTCCAATGCTGATTTATGACAGTTTCCTTCATTATAACTAAATAAAGATAGACCTGAACTCATGATGGACTTACACATCTGGAAATGATCTGCGTCTGTTAGTATGGTAATAATTCCACATATCTACAGGATTATACTGTAATCAGGCATCATACTGTCTGTCACGCCCTGGTCGAAGTATATTATGTTTGTCTTCATTTATTTGGTCAGGCCAGGGTGTGACATGAGTTATTGTGGTGCGTTTTTGTCTTGGGGTTTTGTGGGGTGTCTAGCATAGTCTATGGCTGCCTGAGACGGTTCTCAATCAGAGTCAGGTGGTTATCGTTGTCTCTGATTGGGAACCATATTTAGGCAGCCATATTCTTTGAGTATTTCGTGGGTGATTGTCCTTATTGTCCTTATGTCTGTCGTGTAGTTGTTTGCACCAGTATTAGGCTGTTCCGGTTTTCGTTACGTTTATTGTTTTTGTAGTGTTTGTATTCAGATTCGTGTTGCTTCAGTGTAATAAACATGGATCGCAATCTACACGCCGCATTTTGGTCTGACTCTCCTTCACACCTAGAAAACCGTAACACTGTAACACTGCCTCATATTCTGCATCATACTGTAATACTGCATAATATAATCTATCATACTGTAATACTGCATTATATACTGCATCATACTGTAATACTGCAACATATTCTGCATCATACTGTAATACTGAATCACATACTGCATCATATTGTAACACTGCATCATATACTGCATCATACTGTAATACTGCATAATATACTATATCACACTGTAATACTGCATCATACTGTAATACTGCATAATATACTATATCATACTGTAATACTGCATTATATACTGCATCATACTGTAATACTGCATTATATACTATATCATACTGTAATACTGCATCATACTGTAATACTGCATAATATACTATATCATACTGTAATACTGCATTATATACTGCATCATACTGTAATACTGCATTATATACTGCATCATACTGTAATACTGCAACATATTCTGCATCATACTGTAATACTGCATTATATACTGCATCATACTGTAATACTGCAACATATTCTGCATCATACTGTAATACTGAATCACATACTGCATCATATTGTAACACTGCATCATATACTGCATCATACTGTAATAATGCATCATACTGTAAAACTGAATGATATACTGCATCATATTGTAATGTGACATCAAATACTGCATCATACTGTAATACTGCATCATACTGTAATACTGCATCACATACTGTAATAATGCATCATGTACTGCACCATACTGTAATACTGCATCATATACTCTATCATACTGTTATACTGCATCCTACTGTAATACTGCATCATATGTTGCATCATGTACTGCATTATACTGTAATACTGTATAATATACTGTATCATACTGTAATACTGCATCATATGCTGCATCATACTGTAATACTGTATCATATACTCTATCATACTGTAATACTGCATCATACTGTAATACTGCATCATGTACTGTATCATACTGTAATACTATATCATATACTCTATCATACTGTAATACTGCATCATACTGTAATACTGTATCATATGCTGCATCATACTGTAATACTGCATCATGTACTGCACCATACTGTAATACTGCATCATATACTCTATCATACTGTAATGTATTATCATTTACCTCAGTCTGAAATATGCATTTTGTTAGACAATCCCCATGAGAATAAATCACGTTTTCCCTTCTCTTGCCTTGATAGGAATGTTCCCTAGTTAATACAATCTAAAGTTGTTTATGGTGACATCTGTCAACATAATGAATGGATTTGTGTGAATTGTGAAAAAGAAGTGAACCCTAGAGTCCCATTAGTTGTCTGTGTGGCCTTGGTTCTGTTGAGTAGGGATGGGCTGTTGGAGTTCACAGACAGCCATAGACGTACAAGCCAGGCAAATCCTGTTTGAGCTTTAACATTTTAACCGGCGCCATCTTGGCTCCATCATGTTCCAAGACAGACTGCAAATTAGAATGTCATTGTCATGGAGTGAATGCCGAAATGGAGGATAGTTTCCTGAGTGTTAGGCTGTACCTATGGCTCTTGGGGGCAATAGACTGATGAATGATTAATCAAATGGCCACCTGGACTATTTACATTGACACCCGCCCCCCCATTTGTTTGTACACTGCTGCTACTGTCAGTTTATTATCTATACATAGTCACTTTACCCCTACCTACATGAACAAATGACCTTGACTAACCTGTACACCTGCACATTGACTCAGTACCGGTACTCCCTGTAGATAGCCTGGTTATTGGTATTTTATTGTGTTACTTTGTATAATATTTTAAATTTCATTTGGGGCAGCAGGTAGCCTAGTGGTTAGAGCGTTGGGCCAGTAACCGAAAGGTTGCTATATCGAATCCCCGAGCTGGCAAGGTAAAAATCTGTCGTTCTGCACATGAACAAGGCAGTTAACCCACTGTTCCTAGGCCATCATTCTAAATAATCATTTGTTCTTAACTGACTTGCCTGGTTAAATATGAAAAAAAATATATATATATTTTCTTAACTCTTTATTGAACTGCATTGCTGGTTGTAAGTAAGCATTTCACGGTAAGATCTCCACCTGTTGTATTCGGCGCATGTGACTAATAAAGTTAGATTTGATTTGATTTTGGTCTTAGTGTGAAAGTCATGGAAAGTCATCTCTGTTCTTGATTAGTGAATGTGTTGGTTGATTGAATACATCATCTCATAATCACTCACACACAGTTAATCAGCTCCACAAGAGCTACTCATTAGACACACACACACACATACACACACACACACACACACACACACACACACACATACCACAGGAGGTTGATGGCACCTTAATTTGGGAGGACGGGCTCGTGGTAATGGCGGGAGCAGAATAGGTGGAATGGTATCAATTACATTAAACACATGGTTTCAATGGTTTCAATGTGTTTGATGTCATTCCATTCGCCCCGTTCCAGACATTATTATGAGCCGTTCTCCCCTCAGCAGCCTCCACTGATACACACACACACACACACACACACACAAATGTTTTCAAACTCCCTTTTCAGGCATAAAGACTGTTATGGTCCTGATTATGCTTCGCTTATCCTCCAAAGACTGAACTGACCTCAAAATGAGAGGATGCGTTGTTCTACATCTCTCTATTTATTGAGTGTGTGAGTGCGTGCCCTTGTACGTGCATGTGAGTGCCCTTGTACGTGCATGTGAGTGAGTGCCCTTGTACGTGCATGTGAGTGCCCTTGTACGTGCATGTAAGTGAGTGCCCTTGTACGTGCATGTGAGTGAGTGCCCTTGTACGTGCATGTGAGTGAGTGCCCTTGTATGTGCATGTGAGTGCGTGCCCTTGTACGTGCATGTGAGTGCGTGCCCTTGTACGTGCATGTGAGTGCCCTTGTACGTGCATGTAAGTGAGTGCCCTTGTACGTGCATGTGAGTGAGTGCCCTTGTACGTGCATGTGAGTGAGTGCCCTTGTACGTGCATGTGAGTGCGTGCCCTTGTACGTGCATGTGAGTGCGGGCCCTTGTACGTGCATGTGAGTGCGTGCCCTTGTACGTGCATGTGAGTGCGGGCCCTTGTACGTGCATGTGAGTGCGGGCCCTTGTACGTGCATGTGAGTGCGTGCCCTTGTACGTGCATGTGAGTGCGGGCCCTAGTACGTGCATGTGAGTGCGGGCCCTTGTACGTGCATGTGAGTGCGGGCCCTTGTACGTGCATGTGAGTGCGGGCCCTTGTACGTGCATGTGAGTGCGGGCCCTTGTACGTGCATGTGAGTGCGGGCCCTTGTACGTGCATGTGAGTGCGTGCCCTTGTACGTGCATGTGAGTGCGGGCCCTTGTACGTGCATGACACACATCACGACAAGAGAGACACCACAGCACTACATGTAGAGAGACACCACAGCACTACATGTAGAGAGACACCACAGCACTACATGTAGAGAGACACCACAACACTACATGTAGAGAGAAACCACAACACTACATGTAGAGAGACACCACAACACTACATGTAGAGAGACACCACAACACTACATGCAGAGAGACACCACAACACTACATGTAGAGAGACACCACAACACTACATGTAGAGAGACACCACAACACTACATGTAGAGAGACACCACAACACTACATGTAGAGAGACACCACAACACTACATGTAGAGAGACACCACAACACTACATGTAGAGAGACACCACAACACTACATGTAGAGAGACACCACAGCACTACATGTAGAGAGACACCACAGCACTACATGTAGAGAGACCTAAGACAATAACATAGCATGGCAGCAACACATGACAACACAGCATGGCAGCAACACATGACAACACAGCATGGTAGCAACACTACATGACAACAACATGGCAGCAACACAACATGGCAGTAGCACAACATGGTAGCAACACAACATGGCAACAACATGGTAGCAACACAACATGGCAGTAGCACAACATGGTAGCAGCACAACATGGCAACAACATGGTAGCAACACAACATGGCAACAACACAACATGGCAGTAGCACAACATGGTAGTAGCACAAAATATGGCACAAACATTATTGGGCCCAGACAACAGAACAAAGGGCAAGAAGGTAGAGACAACAATACATCACGCAAAGCAGCCACAACTGTGAATAAGAGTGTCCATGATTGAGTCTTTGAATGAAGAGATTGAGATAAAACCATCCAGTTTGAGTGTTTGTTGCAGCTCGTTCCAGTCGCTAGTTGCAGCGAACTGAAAAGAGGAGCGACCCAGGTATGTGTGTGCTTTGGGGCCCTTTATCAGAATGTGACTGGCAGAACGGGTGTCGTATGTGGAGGATGAGGGCTGCAGTAAATATCTCAGATAGGGATATTGTGAGGCCTAAGAGGGTTTTATAAATCAGCATCAACCAGAGGGTCTTGCAGTGGGTATACAGAGATGACCAGTTTACAGAGGAGTATAGAGTGCAGTGATGTGTCCAATAAGGGACGCATTGGTGGCAAATCTGATGGCCGAGTGGCAAAGAACATCTAGCTGCTCGAGAGCACCCTTACCTGCCGATCGATATATTACGTCTACGTAATCTAGCATGGGTAGGATGGTCATCTGAATCAGGGTTAGGCAGCTGGGGTGAAAGAGGAGCCATTACTATAGATTACGACAGTGCATTGCTCACCAGAAAGGCAACCTCTGTCCACAGACTTCGTTAAGACTATATGGTAGTTACCTTACACCCAGATTCTCTTATCTGCAAATCAATCCAGCCTCCTTCCACAGACTTCGTTGAGACTATATGGTAGTTACCCTACACCCAGATTCTCTTATCTGCAAATCAATCCAGCCTCTGTCCACAGACTTCGTTGAGACTATATGGTAGTTACCTTACACCCAGATTCTCTTATCTGCAAATCAATCCAGCCTCCTTCCACAGACTTCGTTGAGACAAATGGTAGTTACCTTACACCCAGATTCTCTTATCTGCAAATCAATCCAGCCTCAGATCATACCCTATTCCTTTTATAGTGCACTACTTTTGGCCAGTCACACACTAAACAAAGACAAACAGCTCTTTGGGCTAACGTAATAGAGCCGTACCGTTTGTCTTTCTATGAGGCTCAGGACAAAAGTAGTGCACTATATTGTACGGAAAGGGGTGTCATTTGAGATTTACCCAAGGCTAGATCAACAGGTTCATTAGGCATAATCCTTTCCTGATCTCTCAGAGGTATATTTATCTCAAGGCTTTGTTCCAGTCACATGTTGTTGTTGTGTTAATAAACAATGAGTTAGCATTCAGAGAAGCTGGGTTGTGTTCATTTGGCATCAAACAGAAGAAAGCGGATTGAAACAAGGAGGGACTATCTGAACTTGCCCAATTAGAAAAGCTTTCGAAACATTTTGTGACAGTGTGCACTAATGAATACAACCCAGGTCTCACTCTCTTTTAAATCAGTTCTGTGTATACCATCCATGTCATGGTGCTGTGTGTGCAAAGATTATGTCCCATGCGCATCCCCATCTTGAAAGGTGTTTGCAAACCTGGGGAAATGATTGTACACCAAAGTCCCATGGTACACACACAGAGTGAGGGATGGTGTCATTGCTTATAGACATAATTTATATACTGAACAAAAATATAAACGCAACATGCAACATTTTCAACAATTTAACAGAGTTACAGTTAATATAAGGAAATCAGTACATTGAAATAAATTTGTTAGACCCCAATCTATGGATTTCACATGACTGGGCAGGCGCACAGCCATGGGTGGGATTGAGAGGGCATACGGTTGCAGAGATTGGACAACGTCGTAATTTACAGGAGGTCAAATTACAAAAAATACAAATTAAATAACTCCATTCATAATAGGCCATAAAATACTATACCCACTGGGTTAAAACTAGTTGAATCAACGTAGTTTCCACGTCATTTCAACTCAAAAAAATCCATGCGAAGACATTAACTCATCAAAGTAAGGGCATTTCGTATTATTTCACCCGACTTTGAACCTAAATCTAATGACATGGTGACATTTTCTGTTGATTTCAAGTTGAATTAAAGTTAGTTGACAACTCAGCCAAATGTAAATCTAAACTAGACGTTGAAATGACATCTATGCCCAGTGGGTAGGTACTGCAAATATTTATATCACATGTTTACAAAACAGTGCTCTATCTTTAAGGGAAGCTTACTGTATATCCGAAATTCAAATGAAATATTCCTTACATCTCTCATTTATCTTGAAAATTGTTTCCATTGATATTGTCCGTTTCAGAATCTAAGATGTGAAAAAAAGTGAAAATACATTAGACCATAAATTGTCTTTTAATTATCCATATGTCGTAAAGCCGAGGCTCCTTATAAAATTTTCCAGGCCCCAGAATCTGGATTAGAAATTTTGGGAGGATCAATAGTTGCTAGGCAACGGGGGGAGAGGTGTGGGTTTGGGGAGTCTTTCCTGTCTCATTGCTGGTTCAGAAAGAGCCTCTTCGAAGCGTATCAGCAACTTGATGATTCATTTGTCATCGTTGTCTATTTCTCACAGGGTGCGTCTAGACAGGCAGTCCAATCCCGATTTTTTTTCTTCCAGTTATTGGTCTTTTGACCAATCACATCGGATCTTTTCACACAGATCTTTTTCAGAACTGATCTGATTGGTCAAAAGAACAATTTGTGATAGAAAAAAAAAATCAGAATTGGGCTTCCTGTCTAAACACAGCCATAAAGGCACCGTGCCGCAGACGGAGAACGACGGGTATATCTGCAAGTAATTCCAGACCTTCAGGGGGAAACCTACAGGGATGATGAGTTTATAGGAAAGACCCTATGAACACTGGGAAGACTAGACCTACTACGGTATGGCCATGAGCCTTCTTAAAGGATGTTAAAGGAAAAGACAGACCAACATGAACGTCTGCTTTAGCCAACTCAGTGGGTGGCCATCCTATCGCCTCTAACCACAGAACATCAGCCGTTGTTTTCTGTAAACTTCCCAACAATTATACATGTTAAATCGATCGCCGTCTTTCATCGACACTCTGCAGGTGATCTACAGCACACGGCCGATGTTCATCCTGGTCTACCTTGTCCTTAACATGCGAGGTCCTACACTAGGGTGAAAGTTACTCTCTAGTCCAGGGATGGGCTACCCTAAGTAGGCCAGCGCGTCATAAAAAACATACAAAATAGGAACTCAGTTGGAGTCTCAACTTACTTTTGAGAGGAGAATAGTTACTCTACAGACTGCCAGTCGGAAGAAACAGACTCCAGATTAAACAAACTATGTCATTAGACATATAGATGGGATGGCAAATAGTTGCAGAATGCTGTGGTAGCCATGCTGGTTAAGTGTGCCTTGAATTCTAAATAAATCACTGACAGTGTCACCAGCAAAGCACCTCCACACCATCACACCTCCTCCTCCATGCTTCACGGTGGGAACCACACATGCAGATATCATTCGTTCACCTACTCTGTGTCTCACAAAGACACTGCGGTTGGAGCAAAAAATCTCAAATTTGGACTCATCAGACCAAAGTACACATTTCCACCAGTCTAATGTCCATTGCTCATGTTTCTTGGCCCAAGCAAGTCTCTTCTTCTTATTGGTGTCCTTTAGTAGTGGTTTCTTTGCAGCAATTTGACCATGAAGGCCTGATTCATGCAGTGTCCTCTGAACAGTTGATGTTGAGATGTGTCTGTTACTTGAACTCTGTGAAGCATTTATTTTGGCTGCAATCTGAGGTGCAGTTAACTCTATTGAACTTATCCTCTGCAGCAGAGGTAACTCTGGGTCTTCCTTTCCTGTGGCGGTCCTCGTGAGAGCTAGTTTCATCATAGCTCTTGATGGTTTTTGTGACTGCACTTGAAGAAACTTTCAAAGTTCTAGAAATGTTCCTGATTGACTGACCTTCATGTCTTAAATGAATGATGTCATTTCTCTTTGCTTATTTGAGCTGTTCTTGCCATAATATGGACTTGGTCTTTTACCAAATAGGGCTATCTTCTGTATACCACTCCTACCTTGTCACAACTCAACTGATTGGCTCAAACGAATTAAGAAGGAAAGAAATTTCACAAATTAACTTTTAACAAGGCACACCTGATAATTGAAATGTATTCCAGGTGACGACCTGAAGGAACGACCTGAAGGAAAAGCAGCCGAGAAAAGCAGCCGAGAAGTGCTCAGAATGTGGGAACTCTTCCAAGACTGTTGGAAATGCATTCCAGGTGAAGCTGGTTGAGAGAATGCCAAGAGTGTGCAAAGCTGTCATCGAGGCAATGGGTGGCTTCTTTGAAGAATCTCAAATATAAAATATATTTTATTTTTTTTCACACATTTTTGGTTACTACATGATTCCATATGTGTTATTTCGTAGTTTTGACTTCTTCACTATTATTCTTCAAAGTATAAATAAATAAAAATAAAGAGAAGCTCTTGAATGAGTAGGTGTGTCCAAACTTTTGACTGGTATGGTTGTAGTTATAATAATCCAGTGCATGTTCCAATCCTCCAGTCCCCTCTACCAAGGTGCTGCCAGACTGCACTGTTATCTGGTAATGAGTGTTGAAACAGACTGATAGCCTGATAACTCCTTGCAGGTGGTTCTGAACTTCAGTTGGTAAAGCCAGTAGCTCTGATGAGGCAGCTTTGACAGAGCAGTCGAGTAGTAATCAGTGACCTAATGCCAGTGTGTTTTTACTGAGTCACTAGGGAGAGTTTCATGCACAACAACAAGAGAAACAGCCACATTTGATGACAGAAAGAAATATATAATATTTATATTCTAACCAAGTGGTGTACATTCATTCTATCAAACAATGCAGAATTATTGTGTGTGTAAACTGCACCTCTTTAACTTCCTGTAAATCACCCAGCACCCTCATTCCTCCACACCTCATGTCTCCCCTCCATTCGTTCCAACAAAAGGAGCTCTGGTGCTCTGGGGGCTGGCAGTGGTGGTTGATGGATGTGTGGCATTAGGTGTCAGGCTGGGTGTTCGAGATGAGCAAGGTACTGGGCATCCATCAGCCCCCAGGGAGGTCTGTCTGGGTATAGACTGGCAGCCATATGCCCAGGGAGGTCTGTCTGGGTATAGACTGGCAGCCATATGCCCAGGGAGGTCTGTCTGGGAATAGACTGGCAGCCATATGCCCAGGGAGGTCTGTCTGGGTATAGACTGGCAGCCAGATGCCCAGGGAGGTCTGTCTGGGTATAGACTGGCAGCCAGATGCCCAGGGAGGTCTGTCTGGGAATAGACTGGCAGCCATATGCCCAGGGAGGTCTGTCTGGGTATAGACTGGTAGCCAGATGCCCAGGGAGGTCTGTCTGGGTATAGACTGGTAGCCAGATGCCCAGGGAGGTCTGTCTGGGTATAGACTGGTAGCCAGATGCCCAGGGAGGTCTGTCTGGGTATAGACGGGGAAATTGGGAAATTGCAGGGGGGCGAGATATATATATACAGTATATGAGAGAGAGAGAGAGAGAGAGAGAGAGAGAGAGAGAGAGAGAGAGAGAGAGAGAGAGAGAGAGAGAGAGGACTAAGCCACCACAGCTGTCCTCCTGTCCACAGATCAGGGGCACAAGCATCCCTCTGAGTGGTTCGGTTCAATCCCCTCTAATAGATATTAATGATGTTGCCACAGGGTAAATGAACCCAGGGTAAATGTTTGGTTGGATCTAAAGAGAGGCATGTAAACATAGTTTAGTTAACATTGTTTGGGACTTTAGGGATTTGTCCACTCAATGTCAAGAAAATACAGTGACCTATATGCTATTAGCAGCAATATAAATGTGACCTCTAAGGTTTAAATCAAATAATAACTCTCTGTTTCCATGAGTAATATTTTACTTGGCTTCAATTGAGGTTGAAATCGAATATCACTTTAGGAAACTGTCATTGGCCTGAACATATTTGACCCCCTCCCCTGTCAGTGGTCATGACCTCTAGTAAACCAAAGCCAGACACAGATGACCCATCTTCCCAGTACAGATCAGGAGATGAAATGAAGCCTGTGACTCAGGAGACAGTGCTGGAGATCATGTCCATATTTAGGTATCAAATATGACATCTTCCTCCTACAGTCTTTTTGTTTACTCTCACCCACTCTGAGAATTCAATTTCAATCCCCGCATAAACGCGGAGCCGTGCGAAAGCGAGACACTCAACCTCGCGAGCGGAAACACATCCTAGATTTAATTTTAGCCCAACAAGGCAAGCGTCAGTGACACTGTCATGCTATCATAGCTCAGACTAGGCCCCATACATTACATGGTCTGGTCAGTGTAATTGTTCAAGCTATACTGTAGTAGCACATGATCCTGTTACCCATGAGTCAAATTGGAAGTCGTTTTTTATAACCTGAAAGGTTGGAGTCATATTTTTCAGGGCTTCAACCTAAGAAGTACTCTACCACGTTTTGCCCCATTCAATCCTACCGTAGATACGGTATACAACCTCCTAAACTAAGCAGGAATGGCATTTTCCACATCTGTTCACTACATCCTCTTCTCTTATTCGGCCCCGTCATAACGACTCATCTTGTTTCTAGGTTATTTTTAGAGAGAAAACAGCACTTGGAATAACTTGCTCTGTCACTGCACTGCCCCCCCCCCCCCCTGAGGGGATAGAAACTGGCTCTGTCACCGCACTGCCCCCCCTGAGGGAATAGAAACTGTCTCTGTCACCGCACTGCCCCCCCCTGAGGGAATAGAAACTGTCTCTGTCACCGCACTGCCCCCCCCCTGAGGGAATAGAAACTGTCTCTGTCACCGCACTGCCCCCCCCTGAGGGAATAGAAACTGGCTCTGTCACCGCACTGCCCCCCTGAGGGAATAGAAACTGGCTCTGTCACTGCACTGATACCTCCTGTTACAATATAACTTGGCTCTGTCTAACACTGCTACTTCCTGATACAATATAACTTGGCTCTGTCTAACACTGCTACTTCCTGATACAATATAACTTGGCTCTGTCAAACACTGCTACCTCCTGATACAATATAACTTGGCTCTGTCTAACACTGCTACTTCCTGATACAATATAACTTGGCTCTGTCTAACACTGATACCTCCTGAGACAATATAACTTGGCTCTGTCTAACACTGCTACTTCCTGATACAATATAACTTGGCTCTGTCTAACACTGATACCTCCTGAGACAATATAACTTGGCTCTGTCTAACACTGCTACTTCCTGATACAATATAACTTGGCTCTGTCTAACACTGATACCTCCTGAGACAATATAACTTGGCTCTGTCTAACACTGCTACTTCCTGATACAATATAACTTGGCTCTGTCTAACACTGGTACTTCCTGATACAATATAACCTGGCTCTGTCTAACACTGCTACTTCATGAGACAATATAACTTGCTCTGTCACTGCACTGGTACTTCCTGATACAATATAACTTGGCTCTGTCTAACACTGCTACTTCCTGATACAATATAACTTGGCTCTGTCTAACACTGCTAATTCCTGATACAATATAACTTGCCCTGTCACTGCCCTGCTACTTCCTGATACAATATAACTTGCTCTGTCACTGCACTGTTACTTCCTGATACAATATAACTTGCTCTGTCACTGCACTGCTACTTCCTGATACAATATAACTTGGCTCTGTCACTGCCCTGCTACTTCCTGATACAATATAACTTGGCTCTGTCTAACACTGCGACTTCCTGATACACTATAACTTGACTCTGTCTAACACTGCTACTGCCTGAGACAATATAACTTGGCTCTGTCACTGCCCTGCTACTTCCTGAGACAATATAACTTGGCTCTGTCACTGCCCTGCTACTTCCTGATACAATATAACTTGGCTCTGTCACTGCACTGATACCTCCTGAGACAATATAACTTGGCTCTGTCACTGCATTGATACCTCCTGAGACAATATAACTTGGCTCTGTCTAACACTGCTACTTCCTGATACACTATAACTTGGCTCTGTCTAACACTGCTACTTCCTGAGACAATATAACTTGGCTCTGTCTAACACTGCTACTTCCTGAGACAATATAACTTGGCTCTGTCACTGCACTGCTACTTCAGAGGGAAAAAGTGACTCATGAAACCTCAAAAATGTCTGCCACCACATCACTGAGGTCTCAATCCATTACCAGAGGGTGTGTGTGTGTGTGTGTCTGTGCGTGTGCGTGCGTGTGCGTGTGTGAGACATGAAACTGTCTCTTGAGGGACATACTGTAGATCAGATATGTAACTTCTAACTTTGCCTATTCATCCCCCTCCTCATCCCCCTCCTCACCCCCCCCACCCTCCTCACCCCCCTCCTCACCCCCTCCTCCTCATCCCCCTCCTCCTCCTCACCCCCTCCTCCTCACCCCCCCTCCTCATCCCCCCCTCCTCACCCCCCTCCTCACCCCCCCTCCTCATCCCCCTCCTCCTCTTCCTCATCCCCCCTCCTCATCCCCCTCCTCTCTGGACGAGTGTCTTTCCCCTGTGATGATAAGCACATGGCCTGTTGCTTACATATTCCCATGATAAAGTCATGACTTCCCAGCGTGGCTCGCAGGCCTAACCCAAATGAAGCCTGTGACTCAGCCATTAATCAGATGGTTAGACCCCTTTAGCTCTATTCTCTTCTATAAAGGGCAGCGGTATGTGTGTATCTAATCAGGGCTGTGAAAGGTGGATTGGAGCTGTACATGTAGTTGTAGCTAGCAGTGGCCATCTTGGAAACAGGCCTGTGTTCGTGACAAGTGGTGCTAGCGGGCGAAAAGGAACTGAACGAGCTGAAGTGAATATTTGGAATGGGAAGAGTAGCTATCAACGGTGTTGTCCTTGGTGACGGAATAATGAGTGTTTAGAACCAACATTCTAATGGTTAACTCCAGTGGTGAAACAAGTACCCATCTGTCATACTTAAGTAAAAGTAAAGATACCTTAATAGAAAGTGAAAGTCACCAGATAAAATATTTGATTAAAAGTCAAAAAGTATTTACTTATAAATATACTTAACTATCGAAAGCAATTGTAGTTGCTAAATATACTTAAGTATCAAAAGTAAAAGTATAAATCATTTTGAATTCCTTGTAATAAGCAACCCAGTTGGCAAGATGATGCATGTTTGTTTATACGGATAAACAGGGGCACACTCCAACACCCGGACATCATTTACAAACCAAGAACTTGTGTTTAGTGAGTACGCCAGATCAGAGACAGTAGGACCAGGGATGTTCTCTTGATAAGTGCGTCAATTGGACCATTTTTCTGTCTTGCTAAGCATTCAAAATGTAATGAGTACTTTTGGTTGTCAGGGAAAATGTATGGAGTGAAAAGTACATTATTTTATTTTGGAATGTAGTGAAGTAAAAGTAAAAGTTGTCAAAAATATAAATAGTAAAGTACACAAACCCCCCAAAATTACTGAAGTACTTTAAAGTATTTTACTTAAGTACTTTACACCACTGGTTAACTGTTAGAACAATTACATTTGTTATTATACTATACACCATTAACTGGAAATTCTGTTTTGTTACCACTAGAGGGCAGAGTGCATGACAGACTGCACTCTGAGGTTACTCTATTTTCTGCATTAAATGTTGACCATTATCTCCTCAATCTGACCAAGTGCAGAAGGTTGAATAATTGACCTGAACCACTCAACATTAACCAATGACCTTACTTGAGGACCAGAGCTTTGCACCAACCCTCACAGCCCTGAACTTCTTCACATTGCTCTGACCTGTGCATTCCTCTGGTCAAAAGCACCCCATTGGCTAAGACACTGCTCCAGTAAACACACACCCCATGAATTCATCAGCTGTTATATCAACACAGTGTGTCATTAACACACTCAGCCCTTTCATACAATCAAAGAGTTCTCCACACCAATCAAAATACGCACAGACATCTGCACTAAAACAACCAGCAAAGGACCCACAAATCAAAATGAATTCCTCAGGAACAAAGATAACAAAAACAGACTGTTGGGTTTTAATGCAGAATGACTAACAGACCAGAGCCATTTTAATGCAGAATGACTAACAGACCAGAACCGTTTTAATGCAGAATGACTAACAGACCATAACCGTTTTAATGCAGAATGACTAACAGACCAGAACCGTTTAATGCAGAATGACTAACAGACCATAACCGTTTTAATGCAGAATGACTAACAGACCAGAACCGTTTTAATGCAGAATGACTAACAGACCAGAACCGTTTTAATGCAGAATGACTAACAGACCAGAACCGTTTTAATGCAGAATGACTAACAGACCATAACCGTTTTAATGCAGAATGACTAACAGACCAGAACCGTTTAATGCAGAATGACTAACAGACCAGAACCGTTTTAATGCAGAATGACTAACAGACCAGAACCGTTTTAATGCAGAATGACTAACAGACCAGAACCGTTTTAATGCAGAATGACTAACAGACCAGAACCGTTTTAATGCAGAATGACTAACAGACCAGAACCGTTTTAATGCAGAATGACTAACAGACCAGAACCATTTTAATGCAGAATGACTAACAGACCAGAACCGTTTTAATGCAGAATGACTAACAGACCAGAACCGTTTTAATGCAGAATGACTAACAGACCAGAACCGTTTTAATGCAGAATGACTAACAGACCAGAACCGTTTTAATGCAGAATGACTAACAGACCAGAACCATTTTAATGCAGAATGACTAACAGACCAGAACCGTTTTAATGCAGAATGACTAACAGACCAGAACCGTTTTAATGCAGAATGACTAACAGACCAGAACCGTTTTAATGCAGAATGACTAACAGACCAGAACCGTTTTAATGCAGAATGACTAACAGACCAGAACCGTTTTAATGCAGAATGACTAACAGACCAGAACCGTTTTAATGCAGAATGACTAACAGACCAGAACCATTTTAATGCAGAATGACTAACAGACCAGAACCGTTTTAATGCAGAATGACTAACAGACCAGAACCGTTTTAATGCAGAATGACTAACAGACCAGAACCGTTTTAATGCAGAATGACTAACAGACCAGAACCGTTTTAATGCAGAATGACTAACAGACCAGAACCATTTTAATGCAGAATGACTAACAGACCAGAACCGTTTTAATGCAGAATGACTAACAGACCAGAACCGTTTTAATGCAGAATGACTAACAGACCAGAACCGTTTTAATGCAGAATGACTAAGACCAGAACCGACCAGAAAGTGTTGTAGCGGCCATACTGTATATAGTCAGAACAAACAACAAAGTGTCCCCAGCATCAGGTATTCTACTGTGATGGAAGCCTCTGATATTTGCCTTGCCGACGTCACAGATAAGCCTCCAGGACTGAAGGGATACTCAGCCGATAAAGAGAAAAACGTGAGTCCAGCCTCAGGCAGACCTAGTATCAACATGTGCAGAGGGCCAATGTTGATGTCCTCTGATGAAGCTCGGTGGTGAGTTAGGAACAGCGGGAGAAGCCCCATAGTCTATTCTTATAAAATTAGTGAGAAATAGAAAAGAGACAGTCGGCAGACAGAAAGAGAGAGAGCGAGAGAGAGGACACATATGGTGTCTCCAGAGTTTAAGAAGGAAACTGACCAGCAAGGAAGCTCCAAGCCTCCTCCATACAGACTCGTCCTCACAGGGTTTGGGCCAATCAGGATAGTCCACTCTTAAAGGTTAGAGATCAGAGCTGATGCTGACCAGGGTTTATCTCTTTTGACTTAATACAGATGTTTTCCTTTTGTTTTGAGGAACCTCCCTCCCAGGGTCCAACACAGACTCCCACGACCCCAGCTCAGACAGGCTTCACTCCGCAGAAATCCCCTTTCCTGGGAGCCACTGCCGAGTTTTGCTGTGTTTATTTACATTAGTTACCATGGGCGCGCACCGGGCGATGTGTAAAAGCGGGCACGCGCTTATTGCGAATGGTCCAATGAGCTAAGAGCTGCCAAAGAGGGAGGGAAGAGAGACTAGACATATCCAGCAGGGTTACATCAATGCCCGCCAACACCATCGCTAACTCTCAATAAAGGACAATAAATATAGTCTGGCGGCAACTCGGGGAAAAACAAGCCTGAATGTTGAAAGGTCTTGGGCTGTGAGTGGATGTTAACCATGGGGAGGTAAAGCCACCCGCTCTGAGACAGTGGACCACTTAAGTACTTTTTCGTCTGCTTGGTTTTTCTTCAGTGTAAAAGGTTCACCCAGAAAGAATTACGTTGGGAGATTGTTCCATTCTGCACAGTCAATAATAGTCCCAGATCGGATTCCACGCCACACACTTAAAGTAATGTCATCTAGATGACACACCCACGCATAAACGCACGCACACATACACACACACACACACACACACATACGCACACACACACACACATACACATACACATACACACATACACACATATACGCACACATACACACATATACACACACACACACACATACACACATACACACACATATACGTACACACACACACACGTAGACACACACACACACACACACATACACACATATACGCACACACACACACACACACACACACACACACACACACACACACACACACACACACACACACACACACACACACACACACACACACACATACACACATACACACACATATTCGTACACACACACACGTAGACACACACACACATGTAGACACACACACACACACACACACACACACTCACACACATACACACTCCCAGCCACAGCGATGGGAACAACGATAAACTCTCTCACAGACAAATGGTGGTTGCGGTCTGTATCTAAATCACAGCTGGGACGACATGGCATCCCCTCTGTCATCGCCACAGTACTCACCCCATGGTGGAGGAATGTGTTCCCTCTCTTCTGACCACCAAACACTCACTCTGACACCAGAGACAAGGGGTTCCCTCTCTTCTGACCACCGAACACTCACTCTGACACCAGAGACAAGGGGTTCCCTCTCTTCTGACCACCGAACACTCACTCTGACACCAGAGACAAGGGGTTCCCTCTCTTCTGACCCCCGGACACTCACTCTGACGCCCTCGTCTTTCTTTCTCTCCTCTCCTTTCGTGTTAAACTTTCCCCTCTCTGGCCAGGGCTCCGGGGGGTCTGGCTTTCCCCTCTCTGGCCAGGGCTCCGGGGGTTCTGGCTTTCCCCTCTCTGGCCAGGGCTCCGGGGGTTCTGGCTTTACCCTCTCTGGCCAGGGCTCCGGGGGTTCTGGCTTTACCCTCTCTGGCCAGTGCTCCGGGGGTTCTGGCTTTCCCCTCTCTGGCCAGGGCTCCGGGGGTTCTGGCTTTACCCTCTCTGGCCAGTGCTCCGGGGGGTCTGGCTTTCCCCTCTCTGGCCAGTGCTCCGGGGGTTCTGGCTTTACCCTCTCTGGCCAGTGCTCCGGGGGTTCTGGCTTTACCCTCTCTGGCCAGGGCTCCGGGGGTTCTGGCTTTCCCCTCTCTGGCCAGGGCTCCGGGGGTTCTGGCTTTCCCCTCTCTGGCCAGGGCTCCGGGGGGTCTGGCTTTCCCCTCTCTGGCCAGGGCTCCGGGGGTTCTGGCTTTCCCCTCTCTGGCCAGTGCTCCGGGGGTTCTGGCTTTCCCCTCTCTGGCCAGTGCTCCGGGGGTTCTGGCTTTCCCCTCTCTGGCCAGGGCTCCGGGGGTTCTGGCTTTACCCTCTCTGGCCAGTGCTCCGGGGGTTTCTGGCTTTACCCTCTCTGGCCAGTGCTCCGGGGGTTCTGGCTTTACCCTCTCTGGCCAGTGCTCCGGGGGTTCTGGCTTTACCCTCTCTGGCCAGTGCTCCGGGGGTTCTGGCTTTACCCTCTCTGGCCAGTGCTCCGGGGGTTCTGGCTTTACCCTCTCTGGCCAGTGCTCCGGGGGTTCTGGCTTTCCCCTCTCTGGCCAGGGCTCCGGGGGTTCTGGCTTTACCCTCTCTGGCCAGTGCTCCGGGGGGTCTGGCTTTACCCTCTCTGGCCAGTGCTCCGGGGGGATTGGACGTTTATTTATATTCTAGATGGGATGGAGGGGATCAAGAGATGGAGAGAGGGTTTCATAATTGCTTTGTTTCTGCCGTGGCGGAGACCTTGCTGGCCCCCACCGCTGCAACCCATTCTCCCACCACTCTACTTCTCTCTCCTGCCTCCCTCCCTCGCTCCCTGCCTCCCTCCCTCGCTCCCTGCCTCCCTCCCTCGCTCCCTGCCCGGGAAACTGTGCAGGCCTGCAAGAATAGAGAGCTGGACTGGGCTGGGACCTTCTCTCCCTCTAGCTCTCTCTTTCTAACTCTCTATCTCTTTTCTCCTTCTTTCTATGCTCTTTTACCTCTCCCACTCCCACTCCCTCTCTAGCTCTCCCTCTCCCACTCCCTCTCCCTCTCTAGCTCTCCCTCTCCCCCTCTCTCTCCCTCTCTCTCCCTCTCTCTCCCTCTCTCTCCCTCTCTCTCCCTCTCTCCCACTCCCACTCCCTCTCTAGCTCTCCCACTCCCTCTCCCTCTCTAGCTCTCCCTCTCCCCCTCTCTCTCCCTCTCTCTCCCTCTCTCTCCCTCTCTCCCACTCCCTATCCCTCTCTAGCTCTCCCTCTCCCCCTCTCTCTCCCTCTCTCTCCCCTTTACAACTCTCAGAAGACCTATGCTCTTTGAACATACAGGTCTATTATTAATCGTGTCTCACCTCCCAGTAACTAGTCTCCAGGGTCCAGTCCAGTCCTGGTTGGTACACAGAGGTCCCCTCTCCACTTTTCTCTTCTCCACTTCACACCTCCCAGTAACTAGTCTCCAGGGTCCAGTCCAGTCCTGGTTGGTACACAGAGGTTCCCTCTCCACTTTTCTCTTCTCCACTTTTCTCTTCTCCACTTCACACCTCCCAGTAAGTAGTCTCTGGAGTTTCAGAAGTTGAAGTCAACTGGGAAGTAGGGAGTGTCTGTGGTGAGACATGCTGCATCTTCAACTTTGTGTGTTTGCATGTGTATGGGATGTGTGGAGTAGTAGTTGGATGTAGTCTGAAGGTTTGGCTGTTGCTATTTTATCATTCATATACTATGTAACGTCTAATCTATGAGACCAGGTTGGATGATTTATAATTTACTATAGAACGTCTAATCTATGGGACCAAGTTGGATGATTTATAATTTGTTTACTATGTAACGTCTAGTCTATGGGACCAAGTTGGATGATTTATAATTTGTTTACTATGTAACGTCTAGTCTATGACACCAAGCGGGCTATTTTTTTTCCCATTGCTGAGGCTGTGTGCACGTTTATTTTTGCGTGCGCTAGCATGTGCGCTAGGCGCTATTATGTGCGCTAGGCGCTAGCATGTGCGCTAGCATGTGCGCTAGGCGCTAGCCTGGGTGCGTGCACCCTCATTGGAGCGTGTGTGTCTGTGTGATGCATGTTAGATCCCAGGTGTGTGTTAGCCGCATTGGCATGAGGATGTGTTGAGTTTGGTTCCCTCTGGAATGAAGGAGACCCTAACAGACCAGCTGGGTGAATGGTCCCCATTCTTCAAAGGTTACGGGGTACAAAGAGACATCCTACAATTGCTTTGCTAAAAGCTACATTTCTTTGCTGACATCTGGTTACTTTGGGTGTGTCATGTAAAATTATTTTTTCTTTTGTATTCTCTAGTGATGTACAGGTTATCAAAAGGATGACCCAATTTAAAGAATATATATATTTCACCTGCACCTATTTTTTCCCCCACTGTAACATCACATCATCCCATTTATCTTCCTTACAGCTTGTGGTAACCTCCCTGTCTGTGTGTGTACAGGCCAATCACAGAAGTCAACAGTACAGAATGTCCAGTTCAGTGTTTAACCAGCATGCTGAGGGCCAGAGGAGAAGAACACCGTTCTCTGTGGGGGGATTTTGTCAGCATAGGCAACCCGTTCCAGAACAAACACTGAGGTTTAACTACACGTCTACACAGAACTACACAGAAGGCTGATCATAACAATATTCATATCAGTGGTCAGGAGGGCTGACAGTTAGATTATATCACTGTAAGATATTCATTTAGATCGACTTTGGAGGTGTTCTGATAATGAAGTAACGTGGCATAACAGTTGTGCTGTAATAGAGTGACAATGGGAATGATGTAATGATTTGTTTATGATGTAATGATTTGTTTATGATGTAATGATTTGTTTATGATGTAATGATTTGTTTATGATGTAGGCCGTTGTTGTTTTGTTGTGATGGAATTGTTTTGATTCTGTTTGGAACCCGGGAAGCAGCCATGGGGATAAGAAAGTGCAATACACAGACACAATCATGCACGGACACACTTGGGCACATACGAACAGAGCCACCCAACTCTACTTCACACACAATAACAGGTCCTTGGATGGTGTATCCGAGACAGAGCCAGGCATAACAGGGAGAGCTGATGGAATGGTCATCAATCTTGACTGTAGAAACACGTTGGGAATGTAGGCAGTCACTAAACACACACACACATGTACACACACATGTACACACACACACACACACACATGTACACACACACGCACACACACTCTGTGTCCTCACCAGACCCCTTCTCCAATAGCACAGAAGAACCCCCATCACCGCTACCATTTTGACCCACATGGCTGTATTAGTTGCTGGCATTTTCAGGCCTGAGGCAGGCAACTGTCAACATTTAGAGCCAGAATGGGCAACATTCTCTCTACTGCAGCTGTTGTTGACAATTTTCACAGTTGGCCTAATTGTAGTCTCTAGCTCCTCTCAGTGTGTAGTCGGTTAATAAATTATGGATATATGAACTTCACATATAGTGCTCCATGTATCAATCAACTGGGTCAATCATCACAATACAGAAGTTCGTTGACAGTTGGTTTGGTGTTGTGACAGTTGGTTAACTGACAGTTGGTTTGGTGTTGTGACAGTTGGTTAACTGACAGTTGGTTTGGTGTTGTGACAGTTGGTTAACTGACAGTTGGATTGGTGTTGTGACAGTTGGTTATTAACTGATAGTTGGTTTGGTGTTGTGACTGTTGGTTAACTGACAGTTGGTTTGGTGTTGTGACAGTTGGTTAACTGACAGTTGGTTTGGTGTTGTGACAGTTGGTTAACTGACAGTTGGTTTGGTGTTGTGACAGTTGGTTAACTGACAGTTGGTTTGGTGTTGTGACAGTTGGTTAACTGACAGTTGGTTTGGTGTTGTGACAGTTGGTTAACTGACAGTTGGTTTGGTGTTGTGACAGTTGGTTAACTGACAGTTGGTTTGGTGTTGTGACAGTTGGTTATTAACTGATAGTTGGTTTGGTGTTGTGACAGTTGGTTAACTGACAGTTGGTTTGGTGTTGTGACAGTTGGTTAACTGACAGTTGGTTTGGTGTTGTGACTGTTGGTTAACTGACAGTTGGTTTGGTGTTGTGACAGTTGGTTAACTGACAGTTGGTTTGGTGTTGTGACAGTTGGTTAACTGACAGTTGGTTTGGTGTTGTGACAGTTGATTATTAACTGATAGTTGGTTTGGTGTTGTGACTGTTGGTTAACTGACAGTTGGTTTGGTATTGTGACAGTTGGTTAACTGACAGTTGGTTTGGTGTTGTGACAGTTGGTTAACTGACAGTTGGTTTGGTGTTGTTACAGTTGGTTAACTGACAGTTGGTTTGGTGTTGTGACAGTTGATTATTAACTGATAGTTGGTTTGGTGTTGTGACTGTTGGTTAACTGACAGTTGGTTTGGTATTGTGACTGTTGGTTAACTGACAGTTGGTTTGGTGTTGTGACAGTTGGTTAACTGACAGTTGGTTTGGTGTTGTTACAGTTGGTTAACTGACAGTTGGTTTGGTGTTGTGACAGTTGGTTATTAACTGATAGTTGGTTTGGTGTTGTGACAGTTGGTTAACTGACAGTTGGTTTGGTGTTGTGACAGTTGGTTATTAACTGATAGTTGGTTTGGTGTTGTGACAGTTGGTTAACTGACAGTTGGTTTGGTGTTGTGACAGTTGGTTAACTGACAGTTGGTTTGGTGTTGTGACAGTTGGTTAACTGACAGTTGGTTTGGTGTTGTGACAGTTGGTTAACTGACAGTTGGTTTGGTGTTGTGACAGTTGGTTATTAACTGATAGTTGGTTTGGTGTTGTGACAGTTGGTTAACTGACAGTTGGTTTGGTGTTGTGACAGTTGGTTAACTGACAGTTGGTTTGGTGTTGTGACTGTTGGTTAACTGACAGTTGGTTTGGTGTTGTGACAGTTGGTTAACTGACAGTTGGTTTGGTGTTGTGACAGTTGGTTAACTGACAGTTGGTTTGGTGTTGTGACAGTTGATTATTAACTGATAGTTGGTTTGGTGTTGTGACTGTTGGTTAACTGACAGTTGGTTTGGTATTGTGACAGTTGGTTAACTGACAGTTGGTTTGGTGTTGTGACAGTTGGTTAACTGACAGTTGGTTTGGTGTTGTTACAGTTGGTTAACTGACAGTTGGTTTGGTGTTGTGACAGTTGATTATTAACTGATAGTTGGTTTGGTGTTGTGACTGTTGGTTAACTGACAGTTGGTTTGGTATTGTGACTGTTGGTTAACTGACAGTTGGTTTGGTGTTGTGACAGTTGGTTAACTGACAGTTGGTTTGGTGTTGTTACAGTTGGTTAACTGACAGTTGGTTTGGTGTTGTGACAGTTGGTTATTAACTGATAGTTGGTTTGGTGTTGTGACAGTTGGTTAACTGACAGTTGGTTTGGTGTTGTGACAGTTGTTTAACTGACAGTTGGTTTGGTGTTGTGACAGTTGGTTAACTGACAGTTGGTTTGGTGTTGTGACAGTTGGTTAACTGACAGTTGGTTTGGTGTTGTGACAGTTGGTTAACTGACAGTTGGTTTGGTGTTGTTACAGTTGGTTAACTGACAGTTGGTTTAGTGTTGTGACAGTTGGTTAACTGAGAGTTGGTTTGGTGTTGTGGAGGTATCACTGTTATATCTAAATGGCCCTGAGTTTTTCCTGACCACATTATGTGACTATGGCTCAGAGAATTCCCTGAGCAAGAAAAAATCCTGGCTGGCACTATACCACAGCAAAAAGTAAAGCCCCCATTTTGTATCAGTTTAAAAACAGTTGAATGAATTCACCTCAGGTGTAATAAAATACTCACACAAGAGCTTTGTGTGACCCGGCCTGACAAGGACGTTGTCCATTCACCATAAGAACCTGGACCAAAACATAATTTATCACCATGGTGACCGTAATACCCTCTGAAAGATAATTAAGTGAACATTATAACTGAGAGGTGACAGTGACAGAATCGACAGTGTGTGTGTGTGTCCACACATTCGTTTCTTTCATCTCCATTGTGATCCACCTCTCCACTTCTTTCTTCTCCTTCTCTCATCCCTCCTATAACCCTGTAGTGGTTTGATGGAGGAAAAAGAGAAAAACACATCTCCCTTTGAATTCATTGGAGGTGAGAAAGTCCAGTTAATCTCAGATGAAATTAGATTTTTTTTCTCCCCCATAAACTAATGTCCAATTCATAGAGAGGAAGACAGCACATACAGATCTGTTCAGGATTAGGAACGCCAGTCAGACCTGTTTGCTTCAGTCAAACAGCTTCAAACAGTCTGGTGGCCCCTCGCTTTTTCTCTCTCTTTCTCTCAATCTCTCTGGTTTGCCAGTCCCTCTCCGTCTTTCTTTAATTCTCTCTCTGGCTTTGCACATTTGGCTCTTCTTTCCAGTCACTGTCTCTCTCTGAGGAAATGTGCCTGACAGAACTTCAGTCCTCTAACCAAACAGGATGTTTGTTGATATGGATGATTGACCAGGAAATGATCGACAGACCAGTGGAACTGGATGTAAGGAGTTAGCCCAAATAGACCCCACTGTTTGTAACCCATGCACAGGCTCTTCATGACGGCAGGGACATTTAAGAATTGATCTTGGCTGAGCTCACTGAAGCAAAGTTGTCCTGAAGAGACCTTTACCACCGTTAGGAAGAACATTGGGCTGTGTAACTGCTCACGATGAATCCCCCCCCCCCCATCTTCTCCATGAATCCCCCCCTCCCCATCTTCTCCATGAATCCCCCCCGCCCCCTCCATCTTCTCCATGAATCCCCCCCGCCCCCTCCATCTTCTCCATGAACCCCCCCCGCCCCATCTTCTCCATGAATCCCCCCCGCCCCATCTTCTCAATGAATCCCCCCCCCCATCTTCTCCACGAATACCCCCCGCCCCATCTTCTCCATGAATCCCCCCCCGCCCCATCTTCTCCATGAATCCCCCCCCTCCCCCCCATCTTCTCCATGAATCCCCCCCCCCATCTTCTCCATGAATCCCCCCCCATCTTCTCCATGAATTCACCCCCCCCCATCTTCTCCACGAATCCCCCCCGCCCCATCTTCTCCATGAATCCCCCCCGCCCCATCTTCTCCATGAATCCCCCCCGCCCCCATCTTCTCCATGAACACCCCCCCATCTTCTCCATGAATCCCCCCCCCCATCTTCTCCATGAATCCCCCCCCTCCCCATCTTCTCCATGAATCCCCCCCTCCCCCCCATCTTCTCCATGAATCCCCCCCATCTTCTCCATGAATCCCCCCCTCCCCTCTTCTCCATGAATCCCCCCTGCCCCATCTTCTCCATGAATCCCCCCCCCCATCTTCTCCATGAATCCCACCCGCCCCATCTTCTCCATGAATCCCCCCCGCCCCATCTTCTCCATGAATCCCCCCGCCCCCCCCATCTTCTCCATGAATCCCCCAACCCATCTTCTCCATGAATCCCCCCCCCCATCTTCTCCATGAATCCCCCCCCCCATCTTCTCCATGAATCCCCCCCCCATCTTCTCCATGAATCCCCCCCGCCCCATCTTCTCCATGAATCCCCCCCCCCCATCTTCTCCATGAATCCCCCCCCGCCCCATCATCTCCATGAACCCCCCCCCCCATATTCTCCATGAATATATGTATGATTCCGGTGTGCGTGTTCTAATAATCCCGTGTCCCCATGCAGCGCCCGGTGTGTGTGTGCATGTAAGCTCAGTGTCATATCTGAACAGCGTCTGGGTGAGGTCTTGTTAGGTCCACTCCTACTCACACACACCTTTTGCCCAATGTCATACAGTCTGGGGTGTGACTCAGACACTAATACACACTGGGGTGTGACATGGACACTAATACACGCTGGGGTGTGACTCGGACACTAATACACGCTGGGGTGTGACATGGACACTAATACATGCTGGGGTGTGACTCGGCCACTAATACACGCTGGGGTGTGACTCGGACACTGTAATACACGCTGGGGTGTGACTCGGACACTAATACACGCTGGGGTGTGACTCGGACACTAATACACGCTGGGGTGTGACTCGGGCACTAATACACGCTGGGGTGTGACTCAGACACTAATACACGCTGGGGTGTGACTCGGACACTAATACACGCTGGGGTGAGACTCGGACACTGTAATACACGCTGGGGTGTGACTCGGACACTGTAATACACGCTGGGGTGTGACTCGGACACTAATACACGCTGGGGTGTGACTCGGACCCTGTAATACATGCTGGGGTGTGACTCGGACACTAATACACGCTGGGGTGTGACTCGGACACTAATACACGCTGGGGTGTGACTCGGACACTGTAATACACGCTGGGGTGTGACTCGGACACTGTAATACACGCTGGGGTGTGACTCGGACACTAATACACGCTGGGGTGTGACTCGGACCCTGTAATACATGCTGGGGTGTGACTCGGACACTGTAATACACGCTGGGGTGTGACTCGGACACTGTAATACACGCTGGGGTGTGACTCGGACACTGTAATACACGCTGGGGTGTGACTCGGACACTGTAATACACGCTGGGGTGTGACTCGGACCCTGTAATACATGCTTTTTTTTTTTACCTTTATTTTACTAGGCAAGTCAGTTAAGAACAAATACTTATTTTCAATGACGGCCTAGGAACAGTGGGTTAACTGCCTGTTCAAGGGGATTTGAACTTGCAACCTTTCGGTTACTAGTCCAATGCTCTAACCACTAGGCTACACTGCCGCCCCATTACTCAATACAGAACTCACTATGTGTATCACTATGATTCAAATGAATCGGAGCCAGATATTCAGAGGGCTGTTTACTAAATAACAACCATGACACAAGGTTCATTGGAAGAAAATAAACAGAAAATCCACAGGGAATGGTGTTGATGACATATACAGGAAGAAATTAGTGGCTAACAAAGGAAGTGACACACAAAGAAATGATGCATTTACGCTTCACTCAGGTTCATGTGAATATGCATGCTGATTGCAAATCAGCTTCTTAAAAGGCTATATTTTCTACATCTTTCTAGATATCACTTGCATAATAAATAATAATTATGTGTATTCAGAAACTGAAGATATACTAGCTAAATGCAGTGAGATCACAACACTATCCCAGAAGGTTCTGAGTTATCCTTCTCCATTGTCAGTCTGTTGCCTGTGCTCCTTCCTGGAAGGACATAAGTCGCCTCCACTGTAAGGTGTATCAGTCCAGATCTGGATGGAATTCATAAAGGAATGATTTTCTCTATCTTCCGCCTCATCCGCCTGCAGGGTAGGAAAACATGGTATTTCTATCCCACCGTCTTGAGTACAGAAAAATAAAATGGATGCCTTTCACCTGATTTCTTAGGTAAATCTCCTCGAAAGCTCAGCTTTAGTTTCATACATACAGTCCAGTCAGTTATTTTGATGCAACAGCATTGACCTCGTTTTGGAGGTAACGTCAAACATGCGCAGAGCCTTCTTCAACGACACAGCTTCTGTTCTCTGTGTGGACTAGTTCCTACTAGTGCTCCAAAACAGCGTTACACATTGACATACAGCAGGAAATCAAGAATTCTGTGAATTCAAAATGGTGGTGTAACATGAGATTATCCATATTTATTAAACAAAAACAACTTAAATGTCTTTAAAAGACTGACTGTCTACAGTACAGCAACACAAGCTGCCAACTAATGACTACTTCACATCTGCTACACACACATCTCCCTTGCTGTGTGGTGAGTTGTGAAAGTGGGGTTGTGTGACCACTCTGCTGTCTCCTTCAACTTGTTGGCTCTGCGCTGGGCTCCAGACTGCCTCTTGGAATTTGACTTTTTGGGTTGTTGTTTGGGCAGGATCTTGCCTCCCTTGGTCTTACTGGGACAGGAGGGAGAGAGCAAGTTCAGACACACTCACACAGGCAAACACAATCCGTATAAACCCTCAGAGGAACACGCCATGTAGGGTGTGTAACCAAACTGTACTGACATGGGTAGAGCTGGGAGCAGACAGTAGTTTGGTGCCAGCCCTGTCTGTCCGTGTCGGTGTTTCTCTGTGTGCTGTGTCTGGGTATATGAAGTACAGTAAACTCACTTGTTACTGGTCCTCTGTCTTTGAGGGGACAGGCTCTGCGTTTGTGCTTCAAGCTACCACAGTTGTAGCAGCCTTCCAGACCTGGGCTGTTCCCACAGGGGTGGTCCCGGGGGGGCACAGTGGCCACAGGGCTGGCAGTGACGCCAGGCTGGGGAGGGGGAGAGATGCCAGTCAAACCGTCACTCAACCCAAACCATGAACATCGGGGTTTGGCAGTGTTAGCAGTCTAGGAGATACTCACATGGTTTCACGTACTTCTGACACTCTTAGCAATACTTTCCCTGCTTCCCATCCTGAAAGAACAAAGAGAGAAGATAACTGAACATCTGTTGTGAAAAGTGATATCGCAGCACATGCACCTCTCATTCAACGGCAACGTAGCCAATTATTTCAAGTTAAAACTGTTGCAACATGACTTTTCCCGCCGGCCGTGGAGAAAGACATACCTTCGAAGGGAACACGTTGCATTTAACACAACGCTTGTTCTCAGACCACACATCTCTCTCACAGACTTCTCAGAATCTAAGAGAAGCAAAGACCAAGACAGACAAATCAAATGTAATCTCTTCAGAATTCCACTCTAATACTTATCTATATATAATATATATATTTTATCCCACCAAAATGAATCCTTTTTAAACTGACCAATTAGACGATCTAGATTTTCCATGTTCCATTTAGGATGACATCTTAATATGATTAGATTACTGTAATAGGCAATTGGCTCATGTGCAACATGGAATAGTGGGTTGTACCTGTACCCCTCCTCTTTAGGGAGGATGATGTCTCGTGGTGTCAGGTTGGTGTGTTTGGTGGTGGAAGGACTACCCAGTGAGTCTGTTTGGTGGTGGAAGGACTACCCAGTGAGTCTGTTTGGTGGTGGAAGGACTACCCAGTGAGTCTGTTTGGTGGTGGAAGGACTACCCAGTGAGTCTGTTTGGTGGTGGAAGGACTACCCAGTGAGTCTGTTTGGTGGTGGAAGGACTACCCAGTGAGTCTGGTTGGTGGTGGAAGGACTACCCAGTGAGTCTGTTTGGTGGTGGAAGGACTACCCAGCGAGTCTGTTTGGTGGTGGAAGGACTACCCAGTGAGTCTGTTTGGTGGTGGAAGGACTACCCAGTGAGTCTGTTTGGTGGTGGAAGGACTACCCAGTGAGTCTGTTTGGTGGTGGAAGGACTACCCATAGTAAAACAAAGGAAGTAGCCTTGTCTGAGCCAGAATGCCCATAGTCCAGGGGCCTGTCTCCAGTTTCTGTAGCGTGTGGCAGCTTGATGTACAAGTACACCCCCTGGGCAGGACGCTAGTCTACCACAAGGCCTTACCCACAATCTGTAATGCTGAGTGACAAGCAGAGAGACATCGGGTATACATAGAGTACATTATAGTAAATGCACATTATTATCAATCATCATCTTTTACTAATGTACACATGTCAATCTGTGCTCCTAAGATTAGTCAATACGTCTGAATACAACTGGCTTGCCTGGTAGTCTAGCATGGTGAAAGAGGGGAAGTACTCTAGGATACGCAGTTCAAAGAAGTATGGGCATCTCCACACTGTTCTCTGGAGAAACACACACACACAAATAATAATAAATAATCAAATAAAATCAGGTTATGGATTTAAGTCCTTCATTTCTACTTAGAAATATCTGGGAACATCTATGTTAATGTTTTGAATTGGAAAATGCATTATGTTTTTAACAAATTAATCCAATCGATTGGCATTTATTTTATTTCATTAGCGGAGACAAATTAGTTAAATGAAACGCTAACTGGAGGTCTGCAGTTTCCTCTACGTTTCTGAGTTTTGGGGGAAACTGTGGGCCAGAGGCTTCACCAGGCCCCCGAATGGAGGGTCAGACACCATGATCACTTTCTCCCCATTTTCCCCTCAATGAGGAAGGCTTGGACGACCCGCTCGCTGCCTGTCTAAAAACATTACATGGAACTCAATACTCATAAAAAGAAAAAAGGATCAAGCCTTTGGATAAAGGAATTTCAAGACAATCATGAGGTTTAAACTTTAACCTCTCCTCTAAAGAAGTGGTGGTTGAACATGTTGAATTTCAAGACAATCATGAGGTTTAAACTTGAACCTCTCCTCTAAAGAAGTGGTGGTTGAACATGTTGCAGTGACATAACTTGTCATAAAACTAAGCCTATCTGGAACAGACAAAAACAAGATTTCCACATGACATCTGCTAGTGCTTTCATTAAATCCTTCATTCTGTGAGCCTGGAGGATTAGGGTGGGACCGTCACGGCAGCTGGCCTCCTCCTGTACTTAACAGGAAGTCCACGGGTTTGTATGGGTGTGATCTATACATTTCCAATCTTGGCAAGATAATCACTGAAAGGGCACTTGAGCAACAGTAAGACTCACTCACACAAACACACAGGACTCAGCTTGTTACTCGACACCACACCCTTGCTGGTGTTCAGTCTGACACATTCCTTGCAGACACGCACAGAGAACGGATGAGACATAGGAACAGAGTGAGTATAAACATACATACAGCTCATAAACATACATTAGGCTATACCAATATTGATTCGTTTGGGATTGTCGGGCACAGAACTAATTTCCTTAAAGCTGCAGGAGGGTTTATGATTAAATAACAGAAGGCATTGGTAAACTTGAGTCAAGAATTCTGTTCAATGAAATGCATTGAGCTATATGATGCATTAATCCATTCTGCTATCCTGCAATTAGCCTAGCTACCCTGCTACATATTTACTTTACTAAGTTGTAGCAGTACCTGTATTTTGAAAACTTTTGACTAAGTTGTGCAAGGGTTTATCATAATGGAGCCTGGAGAGAGTTTCAACAGACAAGCCTCTCGAGACTGCAGCATACCAGCCTCTTAAAACCAGAGGAACTAGCTCGCTTACGAAATACTATCACACAGCCATCACATTTGTTAGATTGAATTCTGAATTAACCTCCAAATGTAAACCACATCTTGAATGAAGGAGATTATCAAAGCCCAGTGGTAAGGAATAGATTCATGTGTGTCTAAGTTGATGTGACTACCACTTTCTTAGCGATGGCAGATAAGGACCTAATAACCGATGACCAGAGACTGGAAGTGTCCCCTGGCTCTTTGCTCTCAGTCCAGAGTGGTGCTCTGGATCCCCTTGTAGAATATCAGGCAGTGCTACACGATGGCACTCTCTCACTGGTCCCCCTCGACAGTCACGCTACTGGAGAGGGGGTGGTTCAGCCGTACCCTCGCTCCCCAAAGCTACTCCGCAAGGTGGCTGCATCCAGAAATCTCTCTGAGGTAAATGTTATGATAGTAACCACTACTAGTCCTGTTACCAATGATTCCCTGGTGGTAATGTCTAGTATTTCACCTTTATTTAAACAAGACGGTCTCATTTGCACTAGCTAATTGGAAACCAATCGATTCAAAATCAATCGTCATTAGCAGTGACTGAGAATCAATCTATTCAGAAGCAATTCTCATTTGCAGTAATTGAGAAAACAATCAATGAGAGTTTCACTCTGTGTTGTCCTCTTAAACCCCATCTGTGCTGTAGGAGCAGCTGTCTAGACGCCTGGAGGAACTGCAGTCAGAAAGAACCAGAACTAAGGCCCACATTCAATCTCTGAAGAAACGCAAGGCTGATCTCTCTGTGAGTACAACACTGCCTCCCTATGGTCCATAAGTGCCACTGCAGCCAAGGGCAACACAACCCATAGAGAATTCTCTCCATATTTCCTAACCTTGCATTGGTAACGTAGACTAGCTGAAATAATGGATTAGAATGAGAGACTTCCCTAGCGCTGGTGCCAGTCTGCTAAATCATTTGTCATTGTCATGGCGAACGACATAGAAGTTGGCTCAGAAACAGACTTGCATCTAAGCTATGGGTTCCCCTTAACTTCACAATTTCCTCACCTCTCATGAAGAGGAGCACAGAGGTGATGAAGCACCAGGTGAGGGAGAGGGTCGAGGGCATGAGGGCCGCCCTGCAGAGAGACCAGCAGGCCATGATTGACTCTCTGGAGCTGGACCGCATAGAGACCAGCGCCAGACTAGACCATGTCCTGAAGGGCTGGGACCAACACCTAGGACAGGTCCAGAGGAGCATCACCACTACCCAGAAATCCCTGGGGCAGACTTGGACAGGGGGCGATAAACAGGTCTGATTTTAGATACTTCAGATTAACCACATGTCGGCTAACAGGAGTTTCAGTGTTATGCCATTTCAACAAATCTGTGTACTCCATTTTACAGAATCATCCTGACAATCTCAGGTAAAAACAAATATAAAACAATACTCTAACTTCTCTCATTTGCTTACCTTGAGATGTTATGACTAGGCTTTTTTTTGATGCAAATGTTTAGGAACTCTGGGATTGGGATAAGACCATGTGGAACTGTCTGTCCCCCTGTAGCCATAAGAAGCCAGATGCTTCCGAAGCAGAGATCCGGCTGAACGAAGAGAGGTTTGAGAAGCTTCTGAAAACCCTACGCTCCTTCTACAAGGACCTGAAGGCCCAGCTTCAGAGGAAGACACTGTTGCTGGGTAACAAATGTTATGTCTGCTTATCCATCTAGCCACAGAGGCTATGATCAAATCTCTACATGGTAACATCTCTACTCTGGATCGAGGTAGGATTTTGGGGGAAAAGGGGTGGTCACAGATACAGAAAGGGTTTCTGTTTTTATCCGTTTGCAGATTCTTTCCCAGTGATGATGGACAGGCAGACCTGCCATAGCAAGATCACAGTGACGGGAGAAGGGCGAGGCATGTGCTTCTCTGACTTCGCCCCGTCTTCTCCAGAGCACCCTCTCCAGTTCGACAAGGTCTGCTGTGCCCTGGGCTCCGTCGCCGTGACAACGGGCCAAAGCTACTGGGAGGCCGACGTCCGCTGCTGCTCCGCCTGGGCTGTGGGCGTGGCCTACGGCTGCCTGGACAGGAAAGGGCGCGACAAAGGCGCCAAGCTGGGGCGGAACAGAAACTCGTGGTGTGTGGAGCTCAGGCATGGACGTCTCTCCGCCTGGCACAACGACAGGCACGTGTCGTGCTCCGCAAGCGGGCGAGGGGTGCCAGGCAGGGTGGGCGTGTGGGTGCACTACGAGAAGGGAAAGCTGGCGTTCTATGATGCCGAGACTATGAAGGTCCTGCAGGAGTTCTCTGCAGCCCTGACGACCGTGTTTGATAGGGTGCATCATCAGTTCACTGAGCCCCTGTACCCTGCGTTCTGCTTCCTAAGACCATCAGAGGGACAGGTGTGGCCCAGCCATATGGAGATACGCGACATCAACACTCCCATAGCGATCCATAAATGTCAATAAGCATTGTTCGATACGCACTGTCATGTACTATTCAAAGTGTGTGCTCTACTCTCAACTCATTTCTATGCTGGTGTTGTTCCCTCATAACAAATGTTCATCTGAACAATGCATTGTGGGACCTTGTCAAATAAAACTGACCTGAAGTTTACAGCCAGTAGCAGACTTTTCATGGGGTCACCTTTACCTTCCTGGTTTCTTAGCTTGATTAGCTCATGGAGTCTGGAAGAAACAGTGAAATAAACAATCACACATAATAACTAACAATCCCAGAAACACTTAACATTGTAATATAGAACGTCTGTACTTATAATTATTGGCTATGATGCTTTTGATGGATATGTTTAAAAACACAAGCAGACGAATCACAACAACTCAAAGAGAGTAACAAAGCACTTGGTAAGCAGGAGGTACTATGTGGACCTAACTTACAAAACATTTGGCCCTAATTAACATGACCCCTGTTTAAACAACACGACAGACACAGAGAGCCTTCCTGTAGCCCCGATTGGCAATGTTATCCAACAGGAAGTGACAGCTGTGGTCAGCGAACAGGTACTGGGCGTTACTCTTCTTGTTCTCCAAGGGTTTCAGCATCAGACTGGGCCTGCTCAGCAGGGCCTCTTGTGATGTCATCAGCCTGCGACATCTTGTGAAGGGCGTGGCCTTCCCATTCTCCCGTTAGGAAGAGGAGCTGACAGTCTTGGCAGAACTTCATTCCTGGGGGGAGAGCGAGGAACTTTTAAAACCTGGATTGGAAGAAAGAAACATAACAACCATTGTTTTAATTGGAAGAATATTATGTAGAGGTGGTTTGAAGAACTATCAAGTGAAATACTCATTATATGATCTGTCTGGCAACTTATCAAAGGTACTTAATTTTTTTTTATTGAACCTTTATTTAACTAGGCAAGTCAGTTAAGAACAAATTCTAATTTTACAATGACGGCCTAGCCCGGCCAAACCCTCCCCTAAACCGGACGACGCTGGGCCAATTCTGCGCCGCCCTATGGGACTCCCAATCACGGCCGGTTGTGATACAGCCCGGGATCGAACCAGGGTCTGTACTGATGCCTTACTGAGTTGCAGTGCCTTAGACCGCTGCGCCACTCGGGAGCTTACAGTAGGACTGTTATCCACGGAACTATACTGTTCCCCCTCTAACATGGAACGGAATAGTTTCGATGATAGAGTCCCACTACACGTCTGGACAGGTGTAGGATATTTACCTGGAGCAGTACTCCTGATGGGTGGAAGTTGGCATCTTTGACTGGTTCACCTCCTCTTGGGCCCTAAGCCTGGCCTCAGACACCTACAACACAAACAGACATGTCACACGCCTGGTGAAAACAAGGGAGTGTAGTTAGCTACTCTATATGTGCACAAACAAGGACTTTCGAGAAGGCAGAGTCATTAATTAGGCTTCCATCAAAGGAATTGTAGGCGTCAACTTATTTGGTTGTTGTGTTGTCTATAGTTTGTCTGTCTTTGTATAGTACACTTAATGTGTATAGAGGGCAATATATGTTGGGTGACTGGTCATGTCAAAGGTGAACAGGAAGTGGGGATGCACATGCAGCGATGGAAGAGGAAGCGAGACAACAAAATGTCTTTTTTTTTTTCCGGGTTCAATGAAAGTCAACTGGAGAATCTCAATTGCATAGTCCTCGCAGCTACTCTCCTTCTCAAAACTCATTGGATGAAAAAGCTAGAGGTCCTCCCCCTCTGACCTCAAAGAGATTTTGAGAAGGAGGCAATGAGAGGACGGGAGGAGTATGCAAATGAGATGATCCTATTGAACTAAGTAGACCAGACCCAGCAGCTTTTGCATTAGTGTCTATGGGAGACACTCAGTTAAGCCCGGAGCTGATTATTATTTTTTTTTTACGGTAAAAGGCCTGAGTTAACGATCTTAACGTATCCACCATCTTAGGCACAGATATGGAGAGCATACAGTCAAGAGAACAGCTATGCATTTCAGAAACTGTGATAAAGCTCTTACCATTAACACATTGGAACTATGATATGCGCCTACTGTAATTACATCTGGCTATATGGAAATGTTGCTAGCTACATGTTTATATGTGCTGCTAATAAATGGACAAAAGCGGTTTGTTTTGCACGCGTTTGTGAACATTTCCAATCCCACCTGTGCTAGAGTGACCATCACTAGAACGGTCTATATATTAGGCCCACTATATTTGCCAGGGGATACAAAAAGATAACTCGCTTACCTTTTCATCTTCCCACTGAAAGAAGGTGCATTATTTTCTGTCTCTGCACGCTGATCGCCATAAAACCTCCGGCCTTTCTCCTCTCATCTTTTCAAACAACAATGTTGGACCTGCATTGGTCAACAGCATCAGCATACATCACCGAATAACTCTCATTCAGATGTAAGATACAACGAAACATAATATAGCAAGCTTTGGACCGTGGTTAGCTAGCTAGTATTCATATCATACTGTAGCTGGATTCATATGGCCCTTTCCCTAAAACTAGCTAACTGACAAATAGGTGTTGTTTTGGTCGCACTGCTTTGCTTTATCTTGGCCAGGTCTCAGTTGTAAATGATAACTTGTTCTCAACTGGCTTACCTGGTTAAATAAAAAATAACTTTACTATCATTCAGCCGTAGTTTCACGTTACTTACCGTGTTCACAAGATGGTGCTTTTTTTGTCTCATGAAGAACAATCTATACCAAATTCGTCTTCATCTGATCCTTTCAATTGAAGTAGAAATATGAGGTTATTTATGTTTTATTTTTCAGAATTTTTTTTGAAATATGAGGTTACGATGAACTGTAACCAGTGTTTCACGTCCAACTTAGTTGCAACATTGTATAGTGTATTTGTTTTCATCTGGACAAAACGGTTGTAGTAAACAGCCTTGAAGATGAGGCTGTTATTTGACCACCAGGAGCCACTAACAGCTCATGAAAATCCTAAAACCTTGAATAGCGCTTTACAGCAGGCCTGAACTGTACTGTTCTGCTTTGTACTTTATACGCTACGCAGTGTTTAAATGTATTGATTTCTTCTAATGGTAGACTTCAAATCCAGAAGTGTAGTCTGAAGCTATAATGGATTCCAATTCATTTGTAATAACTCGATGAATAATTGAATGATCAGTCACAGCCATTATTGTGCATTTCCATCACGTGCATGTTACAGGCCTACATCATTAAAAGTGATGTAGGCCTTTGTAAAATGTCTATAGGCTAATAGAATATACCGAACATAATACTCTTATAAAGAGGCGAACAATAATATTGGTGATGGGGGAATTACTTATATCTGAAGAACTAGACTTCACTCCAGGCTACAGCATTGTGTCCAGAACATTTGCTTATAAATGACCGTTTTATCTTCCTTTTCCCCGAGTGACAAAAAGGCAACCTCTGAAGAATAACCCATTGTTGCATTGCCTCTTCTGTATCCAGGGTGGACGAGGCGAAGCGACTGGTTTCACTATCGCCAAAAAAATCTGTCCAAAATAAGCCTAATGCGTTTTTATGGGCTTATTTTGGAGCTAAACTTGTAGCCTGCCTTTTCGCCTATGGGACAACTACTCCCATTGTTAGGGCGGATATATGAGCATCTCGTCATTATATACAGATCTCTGCTCTATTGCACAGTGCAATCCAACGCGTTTTGTTTACACTGCGTCGCAGAACTCATAAATTGTAGTCCAAGAAAGACCCACTTGAGAGTCACTTTAACACTGGTTTCTATTGGTATAAACTCTATTTCCCAGAAGCCCTTGTTTGCGGGGAGCGCAGTGGAGCTGTTAATCACCTGGCTGGAGGGATGTTTCTGCCGAAGCTGCGACGCAAGCGTCGGGCGCGATCGTACACCCACACCACGGTGCATGCCTGTCAGCGCTGAATCGCCGTCAGTAGATATCGCGCGTCAGTAGATTGTCAGCGGCAGACAATTCCATAGCATCGACATATTATTATAAGCTACATCTTCTGAGTCGACGGAAGCATCTTCTGCAAGGAGAGGCTTCATCAATGTGCAGCTCACAGTCCTGGCCAGAGGTGTGCAGTTGAATGAGGATAAATCTACTGTACCTCGGACAGTGAAGAAAACCTAGCATTACCATGAGCACAGGTAAGGTCTTCTGCCCTATTATAGACTATAGTGTATGTGAGGCATATGGTTTGATCATAGTAATTCGATGGCAATTACCAGTTTGTATGTTGACATTGTCATCATCCATGGTATTATCAGCTATTACACAGCAAATCAATTACAGATTTAAGACAAGCATATTGATAGGCCTGCAATTTCCATTGACTCACAGAAACCATTCTGAGACAAAGGTCCTACTTGAGCTATAGCTCCCCCACTGTGGAATGCCATTCATATGGCTACAGTATGTGGTGTAGAAATGCTCACTAAGACTAGGTTTCCACTTCCAGACAAATCATTTTGTTTTCATTATGTTGCATTGCTGTCTCCCCACATCTACAGGGGCCTAGCTACCTTTGCCTGGGAGCTGCAGGCTGATAGCCTGGTACACTGGTCTCAGTGTGAGGACATCAGTGTGTCAAGTCCTCCTCGTGTCCATCCCATGTAATACAATGTCATGACATATGAATGACTCTAGTTATGGTTGTGACTAACATGCACAGTGCAATAGCTGAGTAGTTAAAAGAACATCATTGCTGTGAACGTCATGTCTAGAAGACCTATTTGCCCAGTGTAATGGTTACCAACCTTTTCTGGTTACTGTACCACCAACTCAATTTTGCTCTGCCCGGAGTCTCCCAGAAGTACCTCCTCATGTGCATTTGACCAGTAAGCCTATCTTCTCAAATATCCCCTGTGAATGGGCCCAGTACCCCCCAGGTACTACCCCCCAGTCCTAGTACCCCTGGTTGGGAACCACTGGCCTATGGGCTCAAAGCCATCATAGATGTGATGAAACCACGGACCTAGAAATAGTCTGAGCTGCCTCTCACTACTGAGTCAGAGCCACTTAGACCACTGCGTCACTCGTGGGCTCCCCTGTTTGCACTGCTGATGAGAAGTTGTTGGAGTTTGTCTGTGAAATGAGGCAGGAATGCGTAACAGTCCTGAGTTATCATCAACACTGTCTTGTAAACTCACCTGAGACGTGTATTAAAAAAAAGAAATGTTGTAGTCCATCTAGAACTGGGACACTGTCTGTCTTCTCTGAACAGTGACGTTTTTGTCATGACACCTGTTTGTTAGAGCAATGTTGGATGGATGTAATGACTGATGTTGATGGAACGGTTAGTGAATTGGAATGGATGGAAATGGGAAAGTCTTCACCTATGTGTTCACAGACTCACAGCTGGTGTCATCATGGGTTAGTTCATCCTGTTGACCTGGCTGGTGTCCACATGGGTTAGATCATCCTGCTGACCTGGCTGGTGTCCACATGGGTTAGTTCATCCTGCTGACCTGGCTGGTGTCCACATGGGTTAGTTCATCCTGCTGACCTGGCTGGTGTCCTCATGGGTTAGTTCATCCTGCTGACCTGGCTGGCTGGTGTCCACATGGGTTAGTTCATCCTGCTGACCTGGCTGGTGTCCACATGGGTTAGTTCATCCTGCTGACCTGGCTGGTGTCCACATGTGTTAGTTCATCCTGCTGGCCTGGCTGGCTGGTGTCCACATGGGTTAGTTCATCCTGCTGGCCTGGCTGGCTGGTGTCCACATGGGTTAGTTCATCCTGCTGACCTGGCTGGCTGGTGTCCACATGGGTTAGTTCATCCTGCTGACCTGGCTGGCTGGTGTCCTCATGGGTTAGTTCATCCTGCTGACCTGGCTGGCTGGTGTCCTCATGGGTTAGTTCATCCTGCTGGCCTGGCTGGTGTCCACATGGGTTAGTTCATCCTGCTGACCTGGCTGGTGTCCTCATGGGTTAGTTCATACTGCTGACCTGGCTGGCTGGTGTCCACATGGGTTAGTTCATCCTGCTGACCTGGCTGGTGTCCACATGGGTTAGTTCATCCTGCTGGCCTGGCTGGCTGGTGTCCACATGGGTTAGTTCATCCTGCTGACCTGGCTGGCTGGTGTCCACATGGGTTAGTTCATCCTGCTGACCTGGCTGGTGTCCACATGGGTTAGTTCATCCTGCTGACCTGGCTGGTGTCCACATGGGTTAGTTCATCCTGCTGACCTGGCTGGTGTCCACATGGGTTAGTTCATCCTGCTGGCCTGGCTGGCTGGTGTCCACATGGGTTAGTTCATCCTGCTGGCCTGGCTGGCTGGTGTCCACATGGGTTAGTTCATCCTGCTGACCTGGCTGGCTGGTGTCCACATGGGTTAGTTCATCCTGCTGACCTGGCTGGCTGGTGTCCACATGGGTTAGTTCATCCTGCTGGCCTGGCTGGCTGGTGTCCTCATGGGTTAGTTCATCCTGCTGACCTGGCTGGCTGGTGTCCACATGGGTTAGTTCATCCTGCTGGCCTGGCTGGCTGGTGTCCACATGGGTTAGTTCATCCTGCTGACCTAGCTGGCTGGTAGTGATGATGAACTGGATCAGGTGTGGGCCAGGTTGGTCTGAGGTATTTGAACGATAGGGTATCAACCAGAGTCTATCACACAGGTGTTCTTAATGTACACAACATTAAGAACACCTGCTCTTTCCATGACAGACTAACCAGGTGAATCCCTAATTGATGTCGCTTGTTAATTCCACTTCAATCAGTGTAGATGAAGTGGAGGAGACGGGTTAAAGAAGGATTTTTAAGCTTTGAGACAATTGATACATGGATTGTGTATGTGTGCCATTCAGAGGGTGAATGGGCAAGACAAAGGATGTACGTACCTTTGAACAAGGTGTGGTTGTAGGTTTTCTACACTCAACAGTTTCCTGTGCATCAAGAATGGTCCACCACCCAAAAGACATCCAGCCAACTTGACAAAACTGTGGGAAGTATTGGCGTCAACATAGGCCAGCATCCCTGTGGAACGCTTTCAACACCTTGTAGAGTCCATGCCCCGACGTACTGAGGCTGTTCTGAGGGCGAAACGGGGGAGTGCGACTCAATATTAGGAAGGTGTTCTTAATGTTTTGTACACTCAGTGTATATTGAGGGCAGATTTCCATGACTGCAGTATCTGAACTGAAGGTGTTTGCCTCAAAAGAAAATTAAGTAAAGCCTAGCATGGTGAAATACAAGACAAGTCTTCTTTTCGACCAGGTACCAACATTCACCACCGTTTCCCATTGAAATATCTGATTAGCTCTTCACGGTCTGTGTTTACTCGTCAGTCTGTACAGGGGTCAACAGCTGTGATTTGTATTTGTTTTTTACCTCAATAGATCCCAGATTGGTTATTGGATGATCAGCCATTCATTGGTTAATAACAATATACTATGCTAGCCAATATACTATGCTAGCCTACTATGCTAGCCAATATACTATGCTAGCCTACTATGCTAGCCAATATACTATGCTAGCCAATATACTATGCTAGCCAATATACTATGCTAGCCAATATACTATGCTAGCCTACTATGCTAGCCAATATACTATGCTAGCCTACTATGCTAGCCAATATACTATGCTAGCCAATATACTATGCTAGCCAATATACTATGCTAGCCTACTATGCTAGCCAATATACTATGCTAGCCTACTATGCTAGCCAATATACTATGCTATCCTGCTATGCTAGCCTACTATGCTAGCCTACTATGCTAGCCAATATACTATGCTAGCCTACTATGCTAGCCAATATACTATGCTATCCTACTATGCTAACCAATATACTATGCTAGCCTACTATGCTAGCCTATTGTACGTCAGTCAGTCAGGGACAATATGAACTCATCACATTGGAACGTAGGCTGCGTCATCAGCAGACACGTTGCAGAATCAATCTGGAGTCACTGGAGCGTCCCCAGCTCCCAACACAGTGCTGTGAGCTGGGTTCACACCCACTGACTGTCTGGATGGATCAGTGTGCCAGAGCTACGGAGGCCCAGCAGGGTCAAAGTCAAGGGGAAAGTCAGGCCCTTCCTTTTATTATACAGTAGTAATCTAGGCCCATAGTTACTAGTCAAAGGTTACCATAGAGTGAGTAATTAAAATACGAGTGGCTAGTTAGAAAACATTGTACATAGTCATGGTGTTGCTAAACACTACTCTGATTTACTGTAAACCCCCTTGAAATGCCAATAGACACTAGTGTACTTATAGTATGACAGACTGTAATCGTTAAAATAAAGACACAAGCCGATGCCCGCCGTATAGGATGAGTGGTGGTTGTTGTGTTTCCACTTAGTCAGCAGATAGAGAGGTGATGTTCTAATTCAGAAAATGATAATACGAGTCTAAGGTCATAGTACAATGAGTGTAAATGTGCAAGTGTCAGCACGTGCTTCAGGCAATCAGTGTGGGACTGCGTGAGCCTCACAGAGTGTGCACAGTGTGTGTGTGTGTGCCTCCACATGTGCCGTGTGGGTGTAGATTATGTGTTTCCCATGGACGATCATGAGAGTAATCAGGTCAACATGCACACACACACACACACACACACACACACACACACACACACACACACACACACACACACACACACACACACACACACACACACACACACACACACACACACACACACACACACACACACACACACACACACACACACTAATGGGAGTGGGCTGGTCAGGAGACTCCACAGTGATACATAATGGTGTGATCTCACTGGTGTTAATCTTGAGCTCTTGCAATTAAGTCTGAAATGTGACGTGGCCCTGTCACATTTCCTCTGCCCACGCTCATATTGGAGAATTAATAGATGGGAGGAATGACATGTGCCTTCCGCTTGACCCCATCGATCAAATATGAGCTGCTGATTGGGTGGGCTGTGCCTGTAATTTGTTAAAGGTTTTTTTAGCGTTGATTAGAGATGGCAGTTTCAATGGATTTCTTTGAGATATTGTTTGGAGATGTGTAATTGATATGTCGTTTTTCCTCTTGAACATTGGGCATACTGTGCATAGGATCGTAGTTGATTTCAGCTATAGATCATCAGTGTTACCATGGCATTACAACTACTGGAATACAGCCGATTCAAAAGATTTATTGGAAAACAACATTAACTCAAAGATTGCTTTATATTTCCATTTGGGGGCTATAAATAAACATTCATTAATTAGATTAATTTAAATCATGTGCTGTACTGTAGCTTTAAAAGCTGTGAGTATCTATTTCTGACAGTCAATGTTTTCCCTTCTTATTCAGTATCTAGGTTATGATTCTAAAGGTCTTTCGTAAACCATTGAACCATTACTTATTCATTCATTCATTCTTTTCATATGTCACTTGTATGTACTATGAGGTGCCATCCTTCACTTCTTAAAACCATGAGGTACAATCCTTCACTTCTTAAAACCATGAGGTGCAATCCTTCACTTCCTAAAACCATGAGGTGCAATCTTTCACTTCCTAAAACCACGAGGTGCAATCCTTCACTTCTTAAAACCATGAGGTGCAATCCTTCACTTCCTAAAACCATGAGGTGCAATCCTTCACTTCCTAAAACCACGAGGTGCAATCCTTCACTTCTTAAAACCATGAGGTGCAATCCTTCACTTCCTAAAACCATGAGGTGCAATCCTTCACTTCCTAAAACCATGAGGTGCAATCCTTCACTTCTTAAAACCATGAGGTGCAATCCTTCACTTCTTAAAACCATGAGGTGCAATCCTTCACTTCTTAAAACCATGAGGTGCAATCTTTCACTTCTTAAAACCATGAGGTGCAATCTTTCACTTCTTAAAACCATGAGGTGCAGTCCTTCACTTCTTAAAACCATGCAGTGCAGGCTGCCTTAATTGAGTCTTCTGTAGTGGAACATGCTGAGAGCTGACATTTAGACTAGGGTTGGTTGGTTGATTGGTGTGAAGTGTCTTACTGTCAGCATTTAGCTACTAACCCTCCTCTCTCTTCACTGCTGTACTAACAGCTATCAGAGTGAGGCTACACACTTACATGCTGACTAGACCGCGTGCACCATCACACGCATGTTGATTTTGTCAACCAACACTAGACACAATCAGGACACGCAGGCTGAAATATCAAAACGAACTCTGAACCAACTATATTAATTTGGGGACAGGTCGAAAAGCATTAAACATTTATGGCAATTTAGCAAGCTAGCTTGCTGTTGCTAGCTAATTTGTCCTGGGCTCCCAAGTGGCGCAGTGGTCTAAGGCACTGCATCTCAGTGCAAGAGACATCACTACAGTCCCTGGTTTGAATCCAGGCTGTATCACATCCGGCCCGTGGTTGGGAGTCCCATAGGGCGGAGCACAATTGGTCCAGGTTTGGCCGGGGTAGGCCGTCATTGTAAATAATAATTGGTTCTTCAAGTTAATTAAAGGTTACACATATAAACATTGGGTTGTTATTTTACCTGAAATGCACAAGGTCCTCTACTCCGACAATTAATCCACAGATTAAAGGGTAAACCGAGTGTGTTTCTGGGTATCTCTCCTCCTTCCGGCTTCTTCTTTGGACTTTATATGGCGGTTGGCATCCAAGCAGTGTGGGTGCAATAATCGGATAACATGTACAGTAAATACAAAGTATTTAGTCAACCACCAATTGTGCAAGTTCTCCCACTTAAAAAGATGAGAGAGGCCTGTAATTTTCATCATAGGTACACTTCAACTATGACAGACATAATGAGAAAAAAAATCCAGAAAATCACATTGTAGGATTTTTAATGAATTTATTTGCAAATTATGGTGGAAAAAAAGTATTTGGTCAATAACAAAAGTTTATCTCAATACTTTGTTATATACCCTTTGTTGCCAATGACAGAGTGTAACGGTTTTCTTGACTTGAAGGAGAGGCGGACCAAAGCGCAGCGTGGTTATTTTGATTCATGTTTAATAAAGCACTTCACATGAACAAACTAACAAACACAAGAACCGTGAAAACCCAACACAGCCCTATCTGGTGCAAACACAGAGACAGGAACAATCACCCACAAACACACAGTGAAACCCAGGCTACCTAAGTATGATTCTCAATCAGAGACAACTAATGACACCTGCCTCTGAATGAGAACCATACTAGGCCGAAACAATGAAATACCCAAATCATAGAAAAACAAACATAGACTGCCCACCCCAACTCACGCCCTGACCATACTAACTAAATACAAAACAAAGGAAATAAAGGTCAGAACGTGACACAGAGGTCAAACGTTTTCTGTAAGTCTTCACAAGGTTTTCACACACTGTTGCTGGTATTTTGGCCCATTCCTCCATGCAAATCTCTAGAGCAGTGATGTTTTGGGGTTGTTGCTGGGCAACACAGACTTTCAACTCCCTCCAAAGATTTTCTATGGGGTTGAGATCTAGAGACTGGCTAGGCCACTCCAGGACCTTGAAATGCTTCTTACGAAGCCACTCCTTCGTTGCCCGGGCGGTGTGTTTGGGATCATTGTCATGCTGAAATATCCAGCCACGTTTCATCTTCAATGCCCTTGCTGATGGAAGGAGGTTTTCACTCAAAATCTCACAATACATGGCCCCATTCATTCTTTCCTTTACACGGATCAGTCATCCTGGTCCCTTTGCAGAAAAACAGCCCCAAAGCATGATATTTCCACCCCCATGCTTCACAGTATGTATGGTGTTCTTTGGATGCAACTCAGCATTCGTTGACCTCCAAACATGACGAGTTGAGTTTTTACCAAAAAGTTATATTTTGGTTTCATCTGACCATATGACATTCTCCCAATCTTCTTCTGGATCATCCAAATGCTCTTTAGCAAACTTCAGACGGCCCTGGACATGTACTGGCTTAAGCAGGGGGACACGTCTGGCACTGCAGGATTTGAGTCCTTGTCGGCGTAGTGTGTTACTGATGGTAGGCTTTGTTACTTTGGTCCCAGCTCTCTGCAGGTCATTCACTAGGTCCCACCGTGTGGTTCTGGGATTTTTGCTCACTGTTCTTGTGATCATTTTGACCCCACGGGGTGAGATCTTGCGTGGAGCCCCAGATCGAGGGAGATTATCAGTGATCTTGTATGTCTTCCATTTCCTAATAATTGCTCCCACAGTTGATTTCTTCAAACCAAGCTGCTTACCTATTGCAGATTCAGTATTCCCAGCCTGGTGCAGGTCTACAATTTTGTTTCTGGTGTCCTTTGACAGCTCTTTGGTCTTGGCCATAGTGGATTTTGGAGTGTGACTGTTTGAGCTTGTGCACAGGTGTCTTTTATACTGATAACAAGTTCAAACAGGTGCCATTAATACAGCTAACGAGTGGAGGACAGAGGTGCCTCTTAAGGAGAAGTTACAGGTCTGCGAGAGCCAGAAATCATGCTTGTTTGTAGGTGACCAAATACTTATTTTCCACCATAATTTGCAAATAAATTCATTAAAAATCCTACAATGTGATTTTCTGGATTTTTTTTCTCATTTTGTCTGTCATAGTTGAAGTGTACCTATGATTAAAAAAATTACAGGCCTCTCTCATCTTTTTAAGTGGGAGAACTTGCACAATTGGTGGCTGACTAAATACTTTTTTGCCCCACTGTATGTGTAAATGTATTTTGCTGTGCTCGCGCACAAGACCGAAGCAGTGTTGTCAGCATGTTGGAAAACCTTATTTGGATGTCCTCATATGAGAACCATTTTTGGTCCTTGGTAGAACCTTGTTGGGTTCCAGATAGAACACTCTGTGGGAAGTACCAAAAAGGGTTCTACAAAGAGTTTTCCTATGGGAATAACCGAAGAACCAAAAACAGACTGGAACCAAGGCTAGCAGTACATATGCACACATATGGTGACATCACGTACAGATATGTACTCAACAGTTAAACACATAACCGCACCATCTCACACATGGCAAACACACACTTCATGCCAGGGACATCTGTGTATCACCTGTCTTTAAGCACTGGGATTTCCCTCTAGAGCCAGTAATAACTCTCCAGGTATAATGCTGACTCCCTATCTAAACAACTGTAGCTTCACTAGACTCAGTGAAAAGTTGTACCCTGTGTGTTTCTGTTTTCAGCTAAGCATGTCTTTTCACCCTCGCAGATGAGCCCATGCAAAACAGACCTCTGTTCATTCAGCTTTCCCGAGAGGAAGCTCTTTATAACTCATTTGCCAAACCTCATGGTGTGTGTGTGTGTGTGCACCGATGGGTCTGTGTTAATTATGATATTGAATTATTGAATTGAGTAAAACTGCTCTATTCAATACAGTAAAACATAAATTGTTCACATAAGCCATTGACACTGTGGTGGATAAACTTCTGTGATTCTGGTGGCCCAACGTTCTCTCCGATCCAATTTCACATTTCAAGATCTTGGGTCATTTTTCATTTCCAACTGAGTTTCCTGTATTAAATCACAGCTAAATAGGCAATCATAGAAAATGTAATATTTCTCACACTCCTTTCTCCAGAGGGAATTTGCCAATATATATCCTCATACAGGTAACTGCCAAAATAATGGAAACACTTGAGTAACACTTGGGTTTAACACTTTAGTAACACCTGGGTTAAACACTTGAATAACACCTGGGTTAAACACTTGAATAACACCTGGGTTAAACACTTGAATAACACCTGGGTTAAACACTTGAATAACACCTGGGTTAAACACCTGAGTAACACCTGGGTTAAACACCTGAGTAACACCCGCATAACACCCGCGTAACACCTGAGTAACACCTGAGTAACACTTGAGTAACACCTGAGTAACACGTTAGTTACCCCTGAGTAACACCTGCGTAACACTTGAGTAACACGTTAGTTACCCCTGAGTAACACCTGAGTAACACCTGAGTAACACCTGAGTAACACCTGCGTAACACTTGAGTAACACGTTAGTTACACCCGAGTAACACTTGGGTAACACTTTATGTGGGTGTTTCCTTTATTTTGGCACTTACCTGTACCTCTGCAGTTACTGTAACACAAGTCAACTGTATTAGGGCATTTCATCATGTTCTTTCATTTTTTGTTTGAGTCTGTGAGTCACAAGGGTGAGGATATATGCTGTTCAGACTTCTGATAACCTAGTGCTACAGTTCATTTCTTCTTCACATCTCTACGTCGTACTCCTGAAACAGAAGCTATTGAAAAAAGAATTGGTATGTCCCAATTGGCAAGAATTGGCATGTCCCAATCCCAAGGTAGTTTAAAATGCTGCCTTCTTAAGGTGCTTCGTTTGGATGATTTTGAAGGCAGCATCCCATGCATCCTTCACCTGGGGATATGTGTGTTAAGCCAGAACCAGACGTACAGTAAGAAGACCCATAATTCGGGCCAGAGAAATGGGCCTTTATCTCATCTATCTACATCAGGTGTGTATTTCACAGTAGCTATCCACATTTCCTTAGAATCCCTTTGATCACCTGTGTGATATAGACGACAATTCCTGACAGACTTCAATAGTTCCGTTCACAGATTAACACTTTGCCTTTGGCAGGAAATCAATTTCTCTGCAATATGTAGGCTACTGTCACGACTTCCGCCGAAGTCGGCTCCTCTCCTTGTTCAGGCGGCGTTCGGCGGTCGACGTCACCGGTCTTCTAGCCATCGCCGCTCCACTGTTCATTGTTCCATTTGTTTTGTCTTGTTTCCCCGCACACCAGGTTTGCATTCCCTAATCACACTACATATATATTCCCTCTGTTCCCCCCCATGTCTTTGTGTGGAATTGTTATTTGTTACGTATTTTTGTGTGACGCGCCAAGCTGGAGTTTACCGGGTCCCGTAATTCACCCGTAGCATGGTTATTGTTAAACTCTTTGTCTTCATTGTGACTTCGTCGCGCTTTACACTTTCGCTTTTGGCTGGAGATTTGTTTGACCCAGTTGCGTCCGGCTGTTCTCTACTTCTACCTAATAAAGTCTGCGCCTGATCACAACTCTCTGCTCTCCTGTACCTGACTTCTATACCAGTAGATCACGACTCTCTGCTCTCCTTCACCTGACTTCTATACCAGTAGATCACAACTCTCTGTTCTCCTGCACCTGACTCCTATACCAGTAGATCACAACTCTCTGCTCTCCTGCACCTGGAGATAGGAGAATGTGTTGTGGTGCTAGGGACATGTGTTGTGGTGCTAGGAGAATGTGTTGTGGTGCTAGGGGAATGTGTTGTGGTGCTAGGGGAATGTGTTGTGGTGCTAGGGGAATGTGTTGTGGTGCAAGGGGAATATGTTGTGGTGCTAGGGTAACGTGTTGTGGTGCTAGGGACATGTGTCATAAACCATAAGAACAAGCCAAAATAATCCAAGACCCAGTATTGCTTCACCCAAAAGAGAATTGACTGCCGTCACATATGGAGACAGAACTTTTCAACCAGGTCCCAGCATTGTTTGTTATCTCTCTCTTCACCAAGACAATGCATTCACGTTTGAAACAGAAATACTGTGTTCAGGACTTTTTAACTTCAAAGTGAACGTGAAGCTATGTCAGTCCAGCTGGAATGTCGTTCCTAGGGGCTCGGAATGTTAGTTCTGAGGTTTGAGCTAACTGCTAACTAGCTAGCGTGTTCTCAGGGGTAGGTTGTTTTTATTGGCCTGACATCTCAGACACTTTAGAGCTGTGTGTAAGTGTAACCGATGTGAAATGGCTAGCTAGTTAGCGGTGGTGCACGCTAATAGCATTTCAATCGGTGACGTCACTCGCTCTGAGACCTTGAAGTAGTGGTTCCCTTTGCTCTGCAAGGGCCGCGGCTTTTGTGGAGTGATGGGTAACGATGCTTTGTGGGTGTCAGTTGTTGATGTGTGCAGAGGGTCCCTGGTTCGAGCCCGGGGTATGGGCGAGGGGACGGACTAAAGTTATACTGTTACATAAGGAGCCAGGTGAGGAATGTCACAGTGGCGTGTGACACCTGGAACAGGGACCTCCTCTCCCCTCAGAGACACAGTGACACAGGAATTCAGCAGCCTTCTGCAAAATGACAGCTAGGTCATTATTAAGGCTTTGACGTTTGTTGTTTTTGAAGGCTCGGTGCCATAGTAACGTAGAGACAGTAAATCGTCATGGTGATGTGCAGTTTCTTTCTGTGAAAACGTGATTTACTTTTGACTAAATTAACACCAGTAGATCCTGTCCTTTTAAATTATGATTATGACGTGTTTCAGTTGTTCAGTCACATGACAATAATAAGAAGTACTATGGTCCAAATACAGCAACGATAAGATCAGATGGAGAGAGAATGACACTACAGTAGATCCTGCAATAACTTATTCCAGGTTCCTCAAGTCTGCCGTGCTGAACATAGTGTATGAGAGAGAGTGGTGGGGAATGTTGTAAGTGGTGCCAGGACATGTTGCCCTTTATGTTCTATGAGCTAGAGAGAAGGTCCATCAGAGGGGATAATCACCCTGACTGAACAGCTAACTCTGTTCCTCAGAACTGGCTCAGGATACCCCAGAGACAGAGTGAAGATCAATGAGGTTTTCTGAATTATTCATCAATGCATTTTCTTCTGTGTGTGTGTGTGTGTGTGTGTGTGTGTGTGTGTGTGTGTGTGTGTGTGTGTGTGTGTGTGTGTGTGTGTGTGTGTGTGTGTGTGTGTGTGTGTGTGTGTGTGTGTGTGTGTGTGTGTGTGTGTGTGTGTGTGTGTGTGTGTGTGTGTGTGAGTGTGTGTGTGTGTGGCTCTTTGCTTGTGGGAGGATCAGGTCGTGTGCATGGATGACTGATGATAGGCTGGCTATTGTTGTCCAAAATCTCACACTCACATTATGGGATATTACGTGCGTGGATTGGTGTGGGTGATAGAACACTATAGTTTAACACTGCATGTTTAACAGAGAGAGAGACAGAGAGCGACAGCTATAGCTATAGCCAGCACACACGATACACCCATATGACTGCAGTATGAATTCCCTCTGGTGCCTGTGTAGCATCACCAGAGAGAGATCAACCCCCTACAGCAGAACAACAGAGCCCCCAGCCTCAACCTTCCTGGTCGTTTGACTACTGATGAGCGAGCTACTAGCTAGCCATGCCACAGAACTCCTGTGTCAGCAACACTCCGAACTGAATCCTCTCTTCCAGAACATTCCTAGTCCCCGCTGAATGAACAAATTAACCGGATTAGCAAATCCAAATCACAGTCGGCTCCTTGTATTATTAAAAAAAGATTGAAATAGAGCTCAAATGTGGGTCAATAGAATTTGTGCTTTGAAATGTTTGGTGCGTTAAGAACATGCTAAGACTGGGGATCTATGAGAGATGAGGTTGGTGTTAGCTGGCAGTGAGGTCACAGTGATGACTAGATTATCAAGCTCTGCTGTTTCTAAGTTACCCGCTTAAACTCGTACGTGGTTGAAAATGGATGTTTTCTAAACGCATGGCTGTACAGTAAGATGCTCAACAAGTCGTCAGACCTCAGGGTCTCCGCTTCACAGCTCTGTATGGGGGTTTTGATTGACAGCTGTTCTGAACTTGAGCACCACGTGACAGGAAGTCACCCCCCCCCCCGCTAATTGGGCAACTTTTGATAAAATGTTTGTTGTCTGAGTGAAGGAAATGCTATAAAATTAAGAGGACTCTGATGTATTTAGAAAGATGAGATGTTGAAGATGACAATAAATACCGTTTTGTTGTCATACAAGCGAGCCAAACACCCGTGAGCCCAAATGTGTACTTCACATTTCAATATCAGAAAACGTGTTTTTATATAAGGTGACAACGTTTATGATCACTATGTTAGATGTACAGTTACCAAGATACCTGTCGTCATACCCTGGGTTGCTCTGAACAGAATGAGCCAGTTAGTCTATTGTGAAGAGAACTCACTGCGACACACTCATGGCTCCTGTCAATGATCACCAAATCTGTTTCCCTGAATTGCATTGTGAAAGCCTAACACTAAGATCCTATTTTAGAACTTAACTAGTGATGTTGGCAATAGAACAGGCCTTCACATGATGTCCACCAGACCCAGATTTATAATGGACTGTTTTTGAATTGAATTAACAACAGTAATTGTGTGACTTCGCCGATGCAGGGCTGTGTTCTAATCAAAATAACTACATACAGGCCAATTCCCACAAGTGTAAAGGGTTCATCCTTAACATCAGGCTGCATCAGGTGTGGTGTTGGGGGGTTGATGATCAAGGTTAACACCCGGTTTAGCAGAGAGAGTATTCTGAGACGTGTGTGTGTGTGTGTGTGTGTGTGTGTGTGTGTGTGTGTGTGTGTGTGTGTGTGTGTGTGTGTGTGTGTGTGTGTGTGTGTGTGCTTATATGGGCTATTCTTTTTGTCTTTTTTATTGTATCTCATTATGGCAGATTTATGTTGTGTATTTAGATGGTGTTGTTTGACTGCAGGGTGTCTCAATGTTTCACACACACACACACACTCTCACACACACACACACACGTTCTCTCTGGCGTATTCGAAGTGGTAAAGTGGGTCAAGATGGTGAATGGCGTCAGGCTTATTTTACAGGGAGAAGGCAGGTCTGGCATTTAGTCTCAGACTCCTCTCTTCTCTCCTCTCTTCTCTTCCATTCCTCCTCTCCTCCTCTCCTCCTCTCCTTCTCTGCTCCGCCTCCTCTTCTCCTCCTTTTCTCCTCTCCTCCTTTCCTCCTCTTCCCCTCTCCCCCTCTCATCATCTCTCCTTCTCTTCTCCTCTCCTCCTCCTCTCTCCTCTTCCCCTCCTCCTTTTCTCCTCTATCCTCTTCTCCTCTCCTTCTCTCCTCTTCTCTTCACCTCCTCTCCTCTCCTCCTCTCCTTCTCCTCTCATCTTCCTCTCTTCTCCTCCCTAAGCATGAGAGTGTGGAGTATCTCTTTCAATCAGTATGTTGACTCTTCTTGATCCTCTCATTTGAACCTACCTCTTTAGGTACTGCCATTTTCCCTGTTGCTAGGTGATGTTCATTGCATTACAGGCAGGTCTGGCATTTAGTGTCTCAAACTACTCCTCCTCTCCTTCTCTTCTCCTCTCCTCCTCTTCTCCTCTCCTCCTCTTCTCCTCTCCTTCTCTTCTCCTCTCCTCCTCTTCTCCTCTCCTCCTCTCCTCCTCTCCTCCTCTCCTCCTCTTCTCCTCCTCTTCTCCTCTCCTCCTCTTCTCCTCTCCTCCTCTTCTCCTCTCCTCCTCTTCTCTTCTCCTCCTCTTATCCTCTTCTCCTCCTCTTCTCCTCTCCTTCTCTTCTCCTCTCCTCCTCTCCTTCTCTTCTCCTCTCCTCCTCTTCTCCTCTCCTCCTCTTCTCCTCTTCTCTTCTCCTCCTCTTCTCCTCTTCTCCTCTCCTCCTCTCCTCCTCTCCTTCTCTCCTTCTCTTCTCCTCTTCTCCTCTCCTCCTCTTCTCCTCTCCTCCTCTTCTCCTCTCCTCCTCTCCTCCTCTTCTCCTCCTCTTCTCCTCTTCTCCTCTCCTCCTCTTCTCCTCTCTTCACCTCCTCTCCTTGTTCTTAATTCCAAGATAGCTAAACCCATGTTTTAATCTCAGGGCAGTGAGAGAAAAAGCTCATAAAAGCAATTGAACATGTTTAAGTCACTCACAAACTTAATCTGAAAGTTTCAGTATGGATTATTTTAAACCCAAGAACATGTTTTAGAACAGTCATCTCAGTATGAAATATGCTAACATGATTTGCTATTGCTAGCTACAGTGCCATCGGAATGTATTTTCCACATTTTGTTAAGTTACAGGCTTATTCTAAAATTGATTTAAAACATTTTGTTGCCCTCATCAATCTACACACAATAACCCATAATGACAAAGCAAAAGCAGGATTTTAGATTTTTTTTGCTAATTTATATAAAAAAATTACAAATGGAAATATCATATTTACATAAGTATTCAGACCCTTTACTCAGTACTTTGTTGAAGCACCTTTGGCAACGATTACAGCTTTGAGGCTTCTTGGGTATGACGCTGCAAGCTTGGCACACCTGTATTTGGGGAGTTTCTCCCGTTTGTTTTAAGGGAGTGTCTTCCATTCTTCTCTGCAGATCCTCTCAAGCTCTGTCAGGTTGGATGGGGAGCGTTGCTGCACAGCTATTTTCAGGTCTCTCCAGAGGTGTTCAATCAGGTTCAAGTCCGGTCTCTGGCTGGGCCACTCAAGGACGTTCAGAGGCTTGTCCCGAAGCCACTCCTGCATTGTCTTGCCTGTGTGCTTGGGTTCGTTGTCCTGTTGGGAGGTGAACCTTCGCCCTACTCTGAGGTCCTCAGGGCTCTGGAGCAGGTTTTCATCAGGGATCTCTCTGTACTTTGCTCCATTCATCTTTGCCTCGATCCTGACTAGTCTCCCGGTCCCTGCTGCTGAAAAACATCCCCACAGCATGATGCTGCCACCATCGTGCTTCACCGTAGGGATGGTGCCAGGTTTCCTCCAGATGTGACACTTGGCAGTCAGGCCAAAGAGTTCAATATTGGTTTAATCAGACCAGAGAATCATGTTTCTCATGGTCTGAGAGTCTTTACGTGCCTTTTGACAAACTCCAAGAGGACTGTCAGTGAGGAGTGGCTTCCGTCTGGCCACTCTACCATAGAGGTATGATTGGTGGAGTGCTGCAGAGATGGTTGTCCTTCTGGAAGATTCTCCCATCTCCACAGAGGAACTCTAGAGCACTGTCAGAGTGACCATCGGGTTCTCCCTGACCAAGTCCTTTCTCCCCTGATTGCTCAGTTTGGCCGGACGGCCAGCTCTAGGAAGAGTCTTGGTGGTTCCAAACTTCTTCCATTTAAGAATGATGGAGGCCATTGTGTTCTTGGGGACCTTCAATGCTGCAGACATTTTTTGGTACCCTTCCCCAGATCTCTGCCTCGACACAATACTGTCTCGGACCTCTACAGACAATTCCTTCTACCTCATGGCTTGGTTTTTACACTGACATGCACTGTCAACTGTGGGACCTTGCCTCCCGAGTGGCACAGTGGTCTAAGGCACTGCATTGCAGTTGCTACAGTAGCTGTGTCACTAGAGATCCTGTTTCGAGTCCATGCTATGTTGCAGCCGTGGGATGTGTGTAGACTGCTGAGGAATTCCTGCTGAGGAATTTGTATTATTTATTCCATTTCAGAATAAGGCTGTAACATTTTCTGTTGTTGTTGAAAAAGTCAATGGTCTGAATACTTTCTGAAGGCAGATAGCTGTAGATAGCTAGCTAAAGCAGTTGCCTAGCAACAAACATCTTAAGAAGATTGGTAAGAATCATTACCTCTTAAAATATTTTTTTCTTAAGAGACTTGTTAAGTTTTTGCGAATCCAGGCCCAGGACTAAACAGTGTTTGCTCCTAACTGTCTCTAGTTACTCTGTACAATTCGCTGGTCCATAGTTCTGAAATGGAAATATCAACTTAAAAGGCACAGAGAGAGAGAGAGGCACGCTCCATCCCTTCATCCTCCTCTCCCGTGGCGCCCTCCTGCAAGGTCGCCATGGGTTACAGCCTGATTCATCCTCCCACTCCCACTCTCATCAGCTCACACACACACACACACACACACACACACACACACACACACACACACACACACACACACACACACACACACACACACACACACACACACACACACACAAACACTTACTCAATGCCAACTCCCCCATTGCAGAGTTTCTGTTTATGATAATTCCTACTGCATCCATAATGTTACTATACCAGCCTGACTTGTATTGTGTACGTGTGGGCTTGGCTGTCTGCTCTGTGGGAATGGGGTTTGAATGTGTATTATTCTTATTGGCTCTCCACTCTGTTTGGAATCTTATTTATTGATTTCGACTCCCTTAAAAAGCACCCAACATAATAGCAAGTAACAATTTGGCTAAACA